>NC_079891.1:26817401-27073170 GCF_024868665.1 Triplophysa rosa
AAACAATGCACAACTGACATAAAGGAAATTTACTTTTAATACTTGAGTACTTTTAAAAGCACGTACTTCTGTACTTTTACTTAAGTAAGAATCTGTCTTTACAACTTTTACTTGTAGTGGAGTAATATTTGACCAGTAGTATCTGTACTTTCACTCAAGTAAGGAAGTTGTGTACTTCGTCCACCTCTGTACACTACTGAGTTCTGATCGATCTGAACTGATGAGATTAAACTGATGCCATTACTGTTTATTGCTAAGAGCTTATGCTCATGAATATGGTAATGCATGGTGCTTCAATAAAAATAGGCTTTTGGCTTTTTGACTTTATGCGGCGGTGCGCAGAACCACCTGGCATATGACATCAAAGTACTGCAAGAGCAATTCAAAAGCAAACAGAGCAGTCGACTCTCTCTCATGGTGCTGCCGACCGCTCTAAATGACGCCACGTGAAGGGTATGTTTGAGTCAGAAATGCGCAGAAACTGCGCAATAGGCTATATTAAATATGATTCTGCAATAGCAGACTCGGTTGATTTTTATCAGCGTCTGGCGGGTGTTAATTTCAAACCCTGAATGCAAGATAAAACTCCCCCTGCAATTACGCAACGGACCACTAGGGGTCCAGTTATTCCAGGTTGAGAAACACTGCTCTAGGGCATGACAACGAATCTGACATGCAATGAAGTTTCAATGAGCCTCATCATGCATTTTTACTCCTCATGCAGTAGGAATGTTGGGGTGATGGGGTTTTCCCACTGGTTAATCGTTATGCAAAAACACCGGGGGTGGGTTGCTGTGGGGTGGTCGGAGATGCGACCCTGCGCATGACGCATTTTACTTTCAGTTTTAAAATAGCGGCAATTCGGGAACGGCAGTTGCTTGAATTAATGGTGGGTTCAATATCTGTGGCAGTTGTGTATATATATATATATATATATTAGGCAGTTGTGGCCTAATGGTTAGAGAGTCGGACTCATGACCAGAAGGTTGCCGGTTCGATTCCCAGGGCCGGCGGGTAACAACTGAGGTGCCCTTGAGCAAGGCACCTTACCCCTACTTGCTCCCCGGGCGCTGCAGTGATAGCTGCCCACTGCTCCGTGGGTACGTGTGTTCACTACTCTCTGGATGGGTTAAATGCAGAGGTCACATTTCGTTGCCTTGTACTTGTACATGTGCAATGACAATAAATTGAATCTAAATCTAAATACAAAACGAATAAAACGGCACACATCAAGAAACGAAAATAAAAAACATTTAGGTTAGATAAGTTGCCTATATTAACAAAACGAGTAATCACGGCACACGTGCAACAAATAAATAAATAAGAAACGAATAAGAAGGGAATAAGAAACGAAAAACGTTTATGTTAAATAAATGGCAAAGCACCGGCTTTTGAAAATTAGAACAAAAAGAAAATTTAACCTTAACCGGCTCTTGACAACAGTGCTTACATATTCTACTACATGTTCTTTGCCAGAAAAGCCTCCGCCATCGTCTTGTCAGTCAGCACTTCACTCTCCTCAGATGATGAATAAAATCTGACTCTTGCTGCTGATCTTTTCCGCGACACTAGTTCCGCTTACGCTGAATGCAGCAGCCGCGCAACTATAGTTTGGTCTTTGACTAAAGACACGGGTGGACACCGTGTATCACCGGTGACACCAACTATTGCAACAAGCTTATCATGCAGATTCATTTTTGTATATTGAATGTTTTTCAGGTATGAAAGTGTGATTGCCACCCTGTGTGAGAACCTGGACTCTTTGGATGAGCCTGAGGCACGGGCGGCCATGATCTGGATTGTGGGAGAGTACGCAGAGAGGATTGACAATGCTGATGAGTTGCTGGAAAGCTTCCTGGAAGGTTTTCATGATGAGAGCACACAGGTGAATTACATTAAACCAATCAAACAAAAGCACCGGAAAGCTCAAGTGACACCCAAAATTTGACTAAGAAACTCGAATAATATTTCTGATCACTTTTCTTAATATTTGCGTTTAATTCATTTTAAGCCTCGTTGATGGACTTTATATTTAAGGGGTCCCATCACATTTTTAGGTTTCTGTGTAGGTTTCTTAAGGTTTCTTCTACATGAACATCCTTTTTGCATGGCATTGGCAAATGAATAGACAAACAACACATGCAGCCTATTCTATTAAATCACAACTCTGTTTTATAGGCAGTGCATTTTTTTGTAAAGATGCTCATTTCGTAATCAGTCTCAACATTTCATTTCTTGTAATGTGGATGTACCCACATCTTTTAACACTGCATACCAGCGATTACGGTACTGAACTTGTGTGACCTTTTATCTGTGAGTTCATGTTTTTCTCATGGTTGTCTCTCAGGTGCAGCTGCAGTTGCTGACAGCCATTGTGAAGCTGTTCCTGAAGAAGCCCACTGAGACCCAGGAGCTGGTACAACAAGTGTTGAGTCTCGCCACGCAGGTGAGATATACACACTAGCACAGACTGATATCAAAACACAAACATAAGTGAGAAAATGACACTACATCTATACTTGCTCACACCTTTAGGAGATGCTTTCTGGAGGTGTTTCTGTCTTCTGAAATGAGAGAGACTGGCGCTTTCCTGAGAAGAGTTTGTTTTATCAGCAAACAAGATATTCAGAGGTTTGTTTTTGTAACTACAGGCAGAGAATATTATTAAAAGAATCATAAGACATCAAGACTTGTGCCCTACCCTATTCTAGTATTAGATTCAATTGACCAGTACTGTCAGACTATCCACAAGCTAATAACAGCGTGTTGATATTCTTTCAAAGCCTTTGTTTATTGACTATAACTCTTGTAAGCCTTGTTCTCATCCTCCGTGCCAACTCCAGATTGGATTCACTCTTAGCAGTTCATCGCTGAAAGTGTCATTTGCAGTTGGCCAGCTCATTAGAACAACTTTTTCCTGTTAATTAAAGCATTATGGGTAAAGTGTTCGTGTGTGGTGCCTTGATGCTTTTTTTTACTTGAAGTGGTGTTCTCAACAACAAAAGACACTTTAACGTTTTGTTTGTCCCTGTGGTACGATGTCCTGATCTGTCCTTCTACCCAAAATAGAACTGGAATTTATTATCCTGGCAACACCTTCAACCGAGGTGTAGAATGCACACTACTGTTCGAGTTTGTCGGGTCACTTGAAGGAAATGTTTTTCTTGATCTGAAGGCTTATGTCAGATGTTTGAAATTAGCTAGAAAAGTAGCATCTCAGTAGCATCTCTTTTGATTTATTTCAGATTTTTTTCTACAGCCTAAAAATGATAGTTTTGATGTGGAAAAACTAAGTGACCCTAAACTTGCAAATTTATGATGCAGTTATTTACCATTGTAAGGTGACAATTCTAGTCGATCAGTCAACCCCTCAACAAATTGATTTTATTGTGTACATTTCAAAAGTATACAAGTTGCTGCTTGGTAGATTATTGTTTGCATGTGTAAGAGCAAAAGAGCGTTTGTGTATGATGTTGTTAATATTCAGAGAAGCCTTGGGCCTGAGCTGTCAGACTGGGATCTGAGATTGAATCTTGTCATCATTAACTTTGAGATTCAGTGCCACAGGCTGTAGTCGCCGCCAGGGTTCTGTCAGAATACAAAATGTCCTCCTCCATCCCAGGTGGTGTTTTATGACTTTCATATCTAATTCTCGCACCGCTGATTTGCTCTGGGTGTTGCTGGTGCATCACTTGATCTTATCACGCAGATGAATTAGTGCTCGGGTGAAGTTGTGCATTATGTACACAAGACTCCGAATGTTCTCTCCACAAAACCTACTGTGAAGGTCAAAACACTGTCACCCACACTCCCTCATTTTCTCATCCAAATTGTCAAATAGGAATGACAAAAGTATGCTACTATGCTAGCAAGTTAATCCTAGCATTTAATGCAAACAGGCAGGCCAAAAAAAGTCCAAATGTCAGATCTTTTCATTTTACCTTCTAAATGTAATTATTTTGTATTCTTAATTTTTTCTTTTCAATTACCACCTCTTTTCACTTGATTTAAGGAGTTTGGTCTCCAATACATTATTATTCCAATGTATAAATAAGCGTTTACTATTATTATTAGTTTATGGCGTGGTTTTTATTTTAGTATCAAAAATAGCTCACTCTCCACTGTTCTCTATTGTTTTACCTTTCTTTTTTTCCTCTAACGTTTCAGGATTCGGATAACCCTGACCTGCGTGATCGCGGCTACATCTACTGGCGCCTACTCTCCACAGACCCCGTGGCGGCTAAGGAGGTGGTATTGGCCGAGAAGCCTCTGATCTCTGAGGAGACGGACCTGATTGAGCCCACCCTGCTAGAGGAGCTCATCTGCCATATCGGTACACTGGCTTCTGTCTACCACAAACCCCCCAGCGCCTTTGTGGAGGGCAGCCGCGGCGTTCAGCATAAGAGACTTCATGCTCGTGCTGGCTCGTGAGTCTTATGGGAAATCGTTTGAACTTACTTAACCTTTGGAAGTTTGAAACATTATTAAGAAATCTTTTGTCATTCAGTGGGGAGAGTGCTGAGAACTCGGATGTTGGCCAGACCGGACCTTCTGAAGCACCACCCGCTGTCATTCCATCACAAGGTGATCTCCTAGGCGACCTGCTGAACCTGGATCTGGCCCCGCCCACTACCACTATCCCATCTGTTCAGCCCTCTATGCAGATGGGAGCCATGGACCTCCTGGGAGGCGGTCTGGATAGTCTGGTATGTTCCTTCCTTGATGTGATGAAATAAAATTACATTAGAATATAGAAGGAAAACAGTCTAATTACTTCAGTGAATATACCCATCTGTTCCTCTAACAGTCTGTAATTGTGTTCAAAAGCTTATTTGGGTAAAGTGTTTTTTTTTTTTTATTAACCACATGCGTTCAGCTCACACTCATGTTGGGACTTTATTTCAACTTGGTGGTGACTTGGGTCAGATCCAGACCTGTTTTGCCAAATACAAGATCCTCGAAAGGGTGAACCTGATCCCAGATCAGCCCTCGGCTGTAAAGCACACTGTCAAAATCCCTTTAACCAGTGTAATCGGGTCTGTTGAAAAATCACAGATGGTCTTGCATAAGTAGAGCACTTTCCTTGCCTGAATTTCTTTTCCCGTCCTCTCATTCTTTTGTTGACTCTTTGTGTTGTTTCCTCTCTCTTTTGTCCTTACGCTACACTCGCAGATGGGTGATGAATCGGATACGGTAATTAAACTAAGTGAAAGAAAAACAAACATATCATATCATTTCATTAGTTTGAATTGGGGATCTGTATTATTGTGTGTAAGTGGCTTACTCATCACACCAGCAGAGGGCTGCTTCACGTAATGCATTGTTTCTGTTTCATTTAAAGAATATCTACATTAGTATAACAGGTAACATGGAGATCTTAAAGGTATAGTTCACCCAAAAATAAAAATTCTGTCATCATTTGCTCCCCCTCCTGTCATTTCAAACCTGAATGACTTTCTTTCTTCTGCAGAACACAAAAGAAGATATTTTGAAGAAAGTTAGTAACCGAACAGCACTGGTCCCCATTCACTTCTATTGCATGGACACAAAACCAATTTAAGTGAACGGGTGCCAGTTAACAACATTCTTCAAAATTTCTTCTTTTGTGTTTTGTGATCTGCGGAAGAAAGTCATATAGGTTTGAAATGACAAGAGGGTGAGTAAATGATGACAGATTTTTTTTGAGGGGGGGTGAATTATCACTTTGTCTCAGACTTGATTCAAGCTTATTTACATTTAGTCATTTAGCAGACTTCTTATCTTTTCTAAAGTTACACTTACAGACTTCATACAAGTTTGAGTTTGTGGCAGTTTTAAGATTAAATCGTTTGTCAGCCCTAGAGGTGGCGGTTAAAAAATAACGTTTATTATTCCCAACATCATTTCCATCCTTGTTCATCCAATTGGAAACATTTCATCCATTTCTCATTTCTGTGTCAGCTGAGTGCTTCCTACAGGACAGAGGTACAATCTCCCCAGCCTGCTTCTGATTATAGTGACAGAGAGGTCTGTGTGGGTGTTCTTACCTTCGGTTCATCCTTGGAAGTTATTTCTCTCTACTGATCTTAGATCTGACCCTGTATCCCAAAGCCATTGTAAGAAACTGGTCTCAGATCAGTATGGCTCTAAGAGCACATTGCCTCTGTGTTTTGCTGGTAGTTGTAGTCTTGCAGGTGTTTGTGTGTCTCAGTAAATGTTTGATACGTTTTACTCTGTTTTGATGTAGTTTTTAATGTTGAGAAAGTAAAGCAACTCCATTAGTCACGTTTTGTGATTAATGCAGAATTTCCATCCCATCTGTTGAAGAGAAAAACGGTCACTTCTAGGGAAACAGGAAGTTAAGATTTTCTAGGATTCAGTGGAAGGTGTCTTATGTCTGAGAGTTACTTTTGAGATGCTGTGTGATGATATTGGTTGATCTCATGATCATTTTTGTCATATGTAATTTATGCACATGCTTTGCTACTGTCTGAAAAATGTATTCAACCTCACGGGAGCTTGACGAATAAAACATGTGTCTCATGTGTCCTATGGTGTGACATAGCAAAATTTAGATGGATTTATATGACTTTGTTTTATATTATTAATATGGTAACACTTATAAGGACATATTAATGCATTATTCTGCATGAACATATTCTACATCCCCTAATCCTGCCCCATACCTAAACCTAAACGTTACAACAACTACCTTACAAAGTATTCGAGTTTATTAAGTAAAAATTGTGTAGTAAATAGTAGGGCTGTGTATTGGCAAGTGCCTCCCAATACGATACATATCACGATAGATGGGTCACGATACAATGTATTGCTATGTATTTCGATACGATACACATTTGCGATATATTGCAATACTTACATGCTAGAAATACAACATGCTGTGCATCACCGGGGGTTTTCTGTAAGGATAAGTGTAAAAACATCCCTTACCTCTGCAGAGTGGCCATGATGTGCGATGCATGGACCTTTAGATCAGAGGTTTGGGTTCTCAAACTGTGGATTGCGCCCCTCAAGTGTGTAGCACAGGGGAATAAGGTGGGTCACGCAAGTCACTTGGCTGTTGTGGTGCATTACAGTTAAAACAATGAACATGGGCAGTATATAACCTCTGGTTCATCCGTGAAAGCACAATAAATGTCATTGTTACTTTTCTTAATAAACTTTTTGTCTAATGCACTGCAGTAGCCAAGTGATTTGTGTCATGACTTGCGAAGCCTACAAACAGCATTATTTTACATAACTCATTACTCCATGACTTATTTAGAAAACCAAAGCACACCCACACATCAGCTCTGAGAGCTCGAAGCATTCTTATATTTTTCACCATGCTCGCTTCCGCTTACTTTTGGCCGTATGTATATGACATGATTTTAAAAAAAATTATCGACAGTAGAGGTATCACTATTGATACACTATCGAAAAAAAAAATATTGCAATAGTTACATGTATCGATATTTTTGTACAGCCCTAGTAAATAGTGAATATGTGTTCCCCATACTTAAGTGTTGCCATTAATATTTGAAGAGTTTGGTTCCAAAATGAGATTTTTTATTTATTTTTTCCAAAATTTTTGCCATCACACCAAAGGACAAATTTGCATATTAGTCGGTCAGCTACCCAAATGCAGTGACTTAAAAACATGCGGATGGAAACTAACTCAATTCACTGTTACCCGTCATTCACTTTGATCTGCGCTTTCTTCCTCCCCATCACCCTCTTAAAGGAATAGTTCACTTAAAAAATATATTTTCATGATAATTCACTCACCCACATGTCATACAAGCCGACCGTATGTTTATTTCTTCTGTCGAAAACAAATTGAGGCTTATGAGGAAAGCTTTCCAGGTTTTTTTTCCATGTAATGGACTTCAACGGGGGGCTCTTGTTTTTTTTACTGTGTATTTACTTTTAAAACATAAATACATGTCTTGTACTGCCTCCGCGATGCATGTCCACGACTTCCGTATTACGCAATCATGTTGGAATGGTTACGCGTGACGTAGGTTTGAAAAGATTTAAACATCCCTGGTATGCACACGAACTGACCATTTTAAACGATAATCTTGCACAAAGACATATACCGTGTCATTCAACATCTAAGGGCATTTTCAGATTGGGCTCGTTTGCTTGAGTGTGATTGTTCCCGGCGCCCGCCGCCATTTGCTTTCAGACTCAACTTGATTCTGTCGAACCCTGGTGCATTTGCGTTCGTCTTACGTCATCAAAAATGCACACTGCGCATGACAGAAAACAGAACACGGATCAATATATTGTGTTTTTATTAATTTGGTGCTATTATGCGCAGCAGAGTAAATGACATTTGGGTTTACTGTATGTGTGTTGCATGCAGATGGCTTTCTGCTACTTGCAAACAGACTATTTTGAGGAAACAGTGGATTACCATTGACCTGCCGCTCTGATTCCACTCGCAGCGCTGAAATACGATGCAGCCTGCACTCTCGCTCGAATCCAAGGTAAATCATCATCATTATCATCATGTGTTTTATTGAAGGAAATACATCGTAATCGGCTTAAACGCATGCGCAGGTCACTTTACTTCCTCATCAAATGCGTACCCGGGTCCGTGTTGCTTTCATATTCATGCGAACCCCGCCACAGTTCGAGAGCAACCGAACTCAGACCACCTCCTTCAGGTAGTCTCTGGTTCGGTAGCCAGGTGCGCACGCAGATTCGCTTGACAGCTTTCACAATAGCGATTTTTCATGCGAACCGCGCCCCAATCCGAACTAAACTTCAAGTGTGAAAGCGACCTAAGATTTTTTGTACGGCCTTAAACCACACCTGAACACTGGGTCGGAACTTCTGCTTGCGTCACACGTGACCTTTCCAACGTGATTACAGGGATTGTGGAGGCAGTGCAAGCCATATGTTTATGTTTAAAAATAATATAATTGTTTTGTTTTCTTGAAAAATGATTAATCGTTTCGCTAGACAACACCCTTATTCATTGGCTGGTGTCGTTTAGAGCCTTTTGAAGCTGCGATAATACTGAAATTTGGACCTTAACCAACAGCCCCCCGTTGAAGTCCATTATATGGATAAGAACCCTAGAAAGCTTTCCTCAAAAGCCTCAAAAAAAGCCTTTGTTTTTCGACAGAAGAAATAAACTCACGGACGGAGTGAATTATCATGAAGTTATATTTTTAAAGTGAACTACTCCTTTAATAATACATGTCAAACATTCCTGACTGCTGTGCCTGACTTCTTGTCCACTTTCTTTTCACAGCTGGGAGGAGATCTTGGCGGAAGTCCTTCGGTAAGTCAGAGTGTTTTTTTGTACAGTTCACCCAGAATTTGATAAATGTGCTTCATTCAGTTACTAGAGTGGATTAGCATCAACGCAGGGGCTTTCCTTCATTAATCACAGAAGTTCTTGAAGGGCTGTTAAATTGAACCTTCACTTTTTTCCTCTTATTTTCTCTGCATGCCTCTTCCCTGGAGATCTCCTCACAGTTTAAGAAGGTCGTAATAGGTTGTAATACTCCTTTCTTCTCAGATGGGCGCAGGTCTGGGAGTTGCCCCAGCAGCCATGCCTGCGACTCTGGGTGGCGCTCCTGCTGTCGGAGGTGGATTAGGAGACCTCTTTGACCTCGGCGGAGGTGTTGGCATGCCAAGTGGATCCTATGTCGCTCCTAAAACTGTAAGTCTGGAATAAATCGATGTTCACAATCAATAACTCTGCTTATGACCTCAGCGGTTTTTATGTGCTTTTTCCCTCGTCTTTTAAATCAATTTACACCGCAGTGGTGCTGTCTTGACTGTAAATCTGTATTAGCTTTCCTGTAGCTCAGTGGTTAGAGCATGGCGATAACAACGCCAAGGTCATGGCTTCGATCCTAGGGATTGCACATACTCAGATACAAATGTATAGTATAATGCAATGTAAGTCGCTTTGGATGAAAGCATCTGCCAAATGCATAAATGTAAATCTTGTCAGCATTAGAATGTGGGCATCTGTTTCAGGTGTGGTTACCGGCAATGAAAGCTAAAGGGCTGGAGATTTCTGGGACGTTTGCCCGGCGCAGCGGGGTCATCCAGATGGATTTGTCTCTTACCAACAAAGCCATGAGCGTTATGATTGACTTTGCTATACAGTTCAACAAGAACAGGTGAGTGAAGGGGCAGGAAGGAAAACTGGGGTGGTAAAAACTGTTTTGGAGGTCTGTTCAAGGTTTTGTTCTTCACTCTGTGGTGTATTCCCTGATTTTTAATCAGTTTGGAAGCCTGCCTGAAAACTTGAAAAACTGTTTTACTCTGGCAGTTGGATCGTTCAAGGGCACACAGATATTCTAAAGACATTTTAATGGGCTTTTATGTTGATTAAGCACCTAGTCTGTCTAGTAAAGTATATTCAGTAAAACCTAAAAGTAATATATTATGTATTTAGATATTTGCTTAGACATTTCAGCCGATAGTTGTACCCTTTTGTGTGTATAGATTTTTTGTTTAGCCATGCATATAAAACGGTTGGTTGGTAATTGGAGGTTTCCTCTGAGGTTGATAAGATATTCTTGGTGGTTGCTTACTGGCTTAGTCCAAAAGATCCTACCCACGGCATGACATTGAACTTTCTAGAAGCTTTGGATCCCTCTTCAATATGAATTTATAGAAATTATACAGCCACTTAAAAAAATATTAAGAGAGCAAAATTATTTTCAGTTTGTGATCAAGTAAAATGAATGATCACGTTTGTTTCATTCTATGAACATTTCTCCTAAATTGTCAATCAACATTGTTTTTATTTGTATTTATTTGTAGAAAAATCGTATCATTGCGTTATGTTATTTTGATGATCTTGAATACTGCAAAGAAAATGTTCGTATAAACAACATATTACTAATGCTTTTGTAATTTAGGATTTGTTTGAAAAAAAAGCCTATTTTTAATCACAGCTTTCATGCGTCTTAGCGTTCTCTCAGTCTTTTTTGTGGCTTTATGTATTTTTTAACCTGTTTAATTGTCATAAGTTTGTCAGTCCATAGCAGCCATAACACCCATGACCGAGTAATACCTCCGTTTCGGAGATGAGTAATACTTGCTGTAGATAAAAAAAAAACAAGCTTGACTGTGTTTCTGTCTCCCTGTAGTTTTGGTCTATCACCTGCTGGTCCTCTGCAGATTCTCACTCCTCTGAGCCCTAATCAGACTATTGATGTCAGCCTGCCTCTCAGTACAGTCGGCCCCATCATGAAAATGGAACCTCTTAACAACCTACAGGTAACATTTCCATAGCATTATTACAGCATAACGCTTTATACACAGTATGAGATGCTGAGTAAGTGTAAATAGAGGCTGCAGTGCAAAAAAATCCATTCTAAAGATAGCGGGTATCTCTCTCTTCCTCTCTGCTATTCTCTTTGCCCTTGTCCACTTATGTCCTCTATCAATCAAGGTTATAGGCTGTGGTCAGAATTAACTACGTCTGATAAGCTCTCAGTGGAGTCAGTCAAGTTCTTTCTTGTTTTTCTCCCTCTTCCTCTCTGAGGTCTTTTAAAAGAGATTAGAAGATTTTTTTATCTTTAGCCCTAGAGTCCATTTTCATACCATTACCAGATTTAATGTGTACATAGTGAATGTCATGTTCAGAACTCAGATGTTAGACTTGTGATAAATGGTTTATCATGAATGCACATCTTTCACTTTCTTATTGGTTCTTTCTACAGATGTCTCATGTACATTTAAAAGGATAGTTTTTTTTCATTCTGTTGAACACGAAAGAAAGTAATTTGAAGCAAAATACAGCTTGACAACCATTTTAATGGTAGTCAGTGGTGCCCCAGATATGTCAGCGGCTAACATTCTTCCAAATATCTTTGTGTTCAACAGAACAAAGACATTTATATAGGTTTGCAACAATTTGAGGTTGAATAATTCATGACATAGTTTTCATTTTGGGGTAAACCATTCCTTATTCTGGACGTGGTTTGGTTTACCAAGAGCCTTAAAAAGTGTGTGGGTTCGGATTAGAACGGCTGGTATTTTCACCAGTGACAATATTCATTTCACATCTCAGTTTCTCTCTGCAAATACATCACAGGAAGTAATTGTGATTAATTAGTCATTTAATTGGTCTAATATGCCTTGTATATAATATGTATTGACTGCAGTTATGAGTGCAAGGAAAAAAATAGAGGAGGAATGAGGGTGGTGCGCAGAGCTCTCAGAATGCATTGGCTGGATGAATTATTCAGAGATGAAGTCTCAAAGGCCTGAAGTCTGTGTGGGGCTGCTGGTCTATGGAGCGATTTTACTCTCATTAATTATTCACGCGTAAAACAAGATACACACATGCGTAAATGGTTTCACATGAATAAAACCTAATTTACGTGCACAAAGTATAAATATACATTTAAAAAAAGCTATTCACGTGCGTAAAACAAAACTATTTTCTTATAAAGTACGTTTCGCAAACATACGACTGTGCACAAATATTTCGAAAGTTTAAAATGTACACGTTTATCATGTTATGTGAATGTGCAAATCATCACTCATGTGAAAAACGCCTTGGATGTGTGTGTGTGTGTGTTTTTTGAGACTCTCCTGGCAGCGCAACCCCTCCCACATGGGTTGTCGTACTCTTTAGCCAATCAAATTCAACCTTATCATTCAACCAATCATAAACGCGAAGAGCACAGGACTCAAGTAAAACGGCTCTGCGCCCCTTTTGCGCAGTTTGACTCACTTCCTGTGTTGCCAATTTAGTGATTTTTCAGCCCCCTTTGGAGATATATTTCCCAAAAGGCAGCTAGCTACACATCTATTCGCCCATACAAAACAATGTTTCCAAGAACTAGTAATTTATTGTCCTTGTTTGCCGTTGTTCATTTAAAACATACATTGTATGGACATACAAATATGAACAGGCACAGTTTGTTACCCAGACGGATTTTAAGAGAGAGTCTCAAAATACACACAAACAAATCCAGGGTGATTCACACGTGAGTGACAAGTTGCACATTCAAATTCAATGATAAACTTGTACATTTTAAGCTTTCGAAATAGTTGTACGTCTGTGAATTGTATTAAGCGTTTGTGAAACATATTTTATGAGGATATAATTTTATTTTACGCACGTGAATTGTTTTTTGTGAATGTATATATATATATATAATTTGTGCACATGAATTAGGTTTTATGCAACTGAAACTGGCTACGCAAGTGTACATCGTGTTTTATATGTGAATAATTAATGAGACTAAAGTCGCTCCATACTGGTCCCTCTGTGGGGTTGTGTAGTCTGTATTCTGATGGATGCTGTGCACCTGCTGTCAGCTTTCACAAAGCTCTTCTGGGTGCATCTCAATCCATCATGCTCTCAAAAGATTTACAGACATAAATGAGGATGTGCTTTATTACAGCTTCAGACTGCTAATACATTCACAAGGTGTTGGTTTCAGAAGGATGGAAAGTCATTCTTTGGCTTTATTACATAAGATATTTTGTTACACTGATTTGTGGTCTTTCTTCAGCCCCGGCTTTTATGTCTGCCTACATTTTGGAATCAAGCAAAGGACAACTTTCTGTTATATATAGTAGTCCAATTTTTCGCTCTCATACACTGCTTCTGCCTTGTAGTATAAAACTGGATTTTTTTGTGCACTTTTGCAACTCAAGTTAAGTGTGGAATGCAGACATATAGAGTCTAAGGACGTTTTCGAACTCTGGAGCGGTTCGCTAGACGTGTGAAAGCCATCCGACCCAACTGACCAATGAACCAGGCTGTATCACAATGTATGATGGGTAATTACGTAAAGTTGCGTGACGCAGAAGGGATTATTTTGCTGATGGCTCCCAAAATGAACTGACGGATGACATCTTTGAGCGGAATCCCTGAAAATAAACAGATGCACTCTGACCAATCGAAGGAGAGTTTACTCACACGTGACTTGTATTAACAAAGTTTGGTCTGTTCGGAAATATTGACTTGTGAATCCGAACCCAACCAAAATAAATTGCCACATTGTAGCGATTTAACCCCCGGTTTCGGAACAAAGCAATCGATCCACAGGTGTGAAAACGCCCTAACTGTTCATGTACATCTTGGTGTTGAGATAACAGCCAACAGCCATCTTTGCGACGTTCAACATCACAGCTCACCCTATGAACAGTATTGAGTGTGCTGGTTCACAGAGGGTAACCGATCATTTCATTTTCATATGGAAGTCAGGGGCAAAATATCCTGTTTAATTCAAAAGGTCAGAGAAAATGTGAATAATGCGCTTTAATAACTAAATAATTAGTTTTGGGATAAACCTTTAGTGTAAGAGGTTTTTGAGTTGGTTTGTTTCCATAACTGCGTATTCTACTGCTTGATTCTAATTACTCAAGACAGACAAACTCTGTTTGTTTTTCGCAAACTGTCACTGGGCATCTTGCATCCTTTTGTTGAGCGCTGCCTCAAAGGCATTTGTGCATGTTTGAAGTTCACACGCAGGCAGATTCATGTACACGCACACAGGAGCTGAACGCAACCTTTGAAAACACGCAGAGGGACAGTGGAAAGTGAGAGAGATAAGCAAAATATCAAAGGACCTGCATTTTCTAATATTCTGAACTGCATATGGGCCTCCTTTAAAAGCACTGGATAAAGAGAGATTTGTTTATTTCAGAAACTGTGATCCTCCTGCTCTTAATGCAGTTGAGTGCATTTCCCCAGCGTGTCTGTAAATGTAACGGTATTAATGTCTCTCTCTCTCTCTCTCTCTCTCTCTCTCTCTCTCTCTCTCTCTCTCTCCCTCTGTGTGTGTCTGCTTGCAGGTAGCTGTGAAGAATAACATTGACGTATTCTACTTCAGTTGCCAGTATCCCCTCAGCCTGCTTTTCGTAGAGGATGGAAAGATGGGTGAGTGTGCTTCAGATGATTGCGATGTCAATTTATTTTTTTGATGTGCGTGGGCCAGCCCTCATAATGTAAATCTCTTTTTTTAATCTCTCTCTCAGACCGTCAGGTGTTCCTGGCCACCTGGAAAGACATTCCAAGTGAAAACGAGTCCCAGTTCCAAATTAGCTCTAACGCTAACCTCAACTCAGGTAACAGGAATGCAGGTCACGTGTGAATTGGGAGACAGCTAGGGCGAGAGAGTGAGAGATATGTAAATGAAAACAAATTAGCATATACCGTATAAAGTGGAGGAAGGAGTTCTAGAGTTATCTGCACTCTCTTTTTTTGCATAACTCTCAATCACGCTTAAGCACACTCTCCTGTCAGGGTCTGTCTCAGAGGACCAGTGGTGGTCTGTTGGCATGGCTGGGTGGAATTAACACGGGACAGGTTTTTAAGGAATGATTCTGTTCTGCGTGATTGTTTGCATGAAGTAATTGTGAATTGCACAGCCGGGAACACGCACACACACTCAAATTGATGAAAATATTGTGCCCTGGCTTGTTTTGCTCCCGTGAGTTAGTCGTGAGGCTAATTCACGAATTCAAACTCTAATGGTTATTGTTTAACCATTCTTAATTACTTTAGAATCTGATTTACGGGATAGTTGACCTAAAAATACCATTTTTAAACTATACGAGTCTTCTGTGGAACACAAAAGAAGATATTTTGAGAAAGTGGTTTTGCGTCCATACAATGGAAGTCAATGGGGTCCAATGTTGTTTGGTTACCAACGTTCCTCAAAATTATTAGTTTTCGTCAAATTTTTACTATGTGTATAAAGTTTTTTATACAATGACAGTGATTATGATTTAGATGACCAGCCTCCAAAAGGGATGTAAAAGCAACCTAAAGAGCTGTTTACAACACTTTATTTCATGTGTTGTTACTCATGCTCATACTGTACCCTGTATGATTAAGAAACCCAATTTCTGATCCTGTCCCCTAAAAAGTTTTAAGACCTTGTTTTATGTTCTTGAACAAGGAAAATAATACTGTTAGGAACAACCTGAGGGTCGAGCAAATAACAAAAGTTTTGTTTTGAGTTGAACAATGCCTTTTTCATCAATCAAACTACTGACTGGTTGTTCATAGTGCACCACAACGTGAAGGCAAACCTTTGCAACCTAATTGCCATAGAGACTTCTTCAGAGATACATCTGAAAGCTCATGACGTTTGTGTTTTATTAACAAATAATTTCTCTCACCTCACAGACGCAGCCAGCAACAAGCTGCAGGGCATTAATATCTTCACCATAGCCAAGAGAACCGTAGAGGGACAGGACATGCTGTACCAGTCTGTCAAACTCACCAACGGCATCTGGGTGCTGGCTGAACTGCGCATGCAGACCGTCAACCCCAACTACACGGTACGTGCAATTAAACGGAGAGGGGGACATGAAAAGAATAGAGCAAAGTAATGCTCGAGCATGTGCACGTGCACACAGATCGATAAAGACAAGAGGATGTACAGGAGGAGATGGTGGTGGCCACCTGTGAGGGAGTGTGTTTTACAAAAGAACTCCCCTATTAGTTCCTTCTGAGTCATGCCAGACAATGATCTGTGTGTGCGCGTATGAGTGCGGGGAAAAGAAGAGGGTCAGAGGGGAAAAAGCGCTGCTGGGAGATCAAAGACTGTAGATAAATTCCAAAGCATACTGAGGATGAGCTGCCTACCGCCTCACAGAGAGAAACACAAATAACGCTGTGTGGCACACAAATAGAGCTTCTCACGAGAGACTAGATTTAGAATGTACTTTCATTGGAGTTTGTATCAAATATATAGATCACTTTTGCACACAGAATAATATAAACGGGTTACAACCAGGTTCTTTGTAGCAATACCTTCTTGGATCTCTTTCTTCATAAATAATACATGATGTGCTCTTTTGATTCAAATTTGGTTAAATCAAGGTATCCTAACGTAATTTACAGGGACAGTTTTCGTGTTGAGGGCATGCCAATAATTTCAGGGCATCAACAGTGTTCAGGTGGGCAGGTCATGAGTTTGGTGACGCAGCTAAGGATTGTGGTCAGGCAGAATTTGAGGGCTCCTGGGTGGATGGTGATAAAAGGATTTTAAGGAACAAATGACAATCCTCTCATTCTTTTCTTTCCTCGCTCATTCTCACATCCTTTTGATTTGAGCGATTGGCTGTCGCAATTGTAGGATATTCCTCTCTGGAAAGCAACTAGAATTGGGGACCAGTTTTTTTATTCCCAGTGGCACAATTTGTATGCACCTGGGAGCTTGGAGACTGAGATTAATATGTTTACTTGTTTTCTTGTGAGTTAATCCGCATATACAGCTGCTTTTTAACAGGATTTAGCACGTAGCATATTTATTGTGTTATTTCAACATTACACCGCCTCCGTCTCATCTGTTTTGCTTACATGTAAAAATGTATTTTCATTTGTGATTAGGTTGTTTGATTTTGTATATTTTTATCTTTTTTGTGTTTGCGCTTATGTCTGCACTTGATGATGACATCACAATGCAGGATATGGAGGTTAGATTCCTTTAATATTTACCTGAAGACCTAAACTTCTCACGTCTTATAAATTGCTTCCTTTACACGATCACATTTTCTTTCATTACTTTTTAATAACGTCTATATCATAAAAAACAAGGTCCACAGGTATCAAATATGCTGATGGCAAAACGTACTATATTATGGTGGCCGCGATTGTTTGAAAGAGGAACTGTTTTGGATGACAAAGCAAATCAGGAGATTTTTTTTAAGCGAGTGGCTGTCCTGGTTTACTTGGTGAGATAAGAACTGTAAAATCAGCGGTTCATGTATTGTAACAGTTTTAAAGGGATAGTTCACCCAAAAATGAAAATTCTGGCATCATTTACTCACCCTCAGGTTGTTCCAAACCTGTATACATTTCTTTGTTCTGCTGAGCACAAAGGAAGATATTTGGAAGAATGTCAGGAACCAAACAGATCTCATCCCCCATTTACTTCCATAGTAGGGAAAATCAATACAATGGGAGTCAATGGGGGATGAGATCTGTTTGGTTACTGTCATTCTTCCAAATATTTTCTCTGTGTTTAGCAGAACAAAGGAATTTATACAGATCTGGAATAATCTGAGAAAATCATCACAGAAATTTCATTTTTGGGTGAACTATCCCTTTTAATAAGACCAAGCAAAAACGTGACGGCCAGCAATAATTATTTTCAGAGGTTACTGGAGAATTTTGCTACATGAGACCCTTTTCTTACATTATGCATTTTTATTGAATTTTTAAAGATTTTTCATGTAAAATCCTATTGGCACAAAAATCTGTAGTTGCAATGAATGGGAATGCAACAAAGACTTAAACACGTTCTGAAACAAACCACAAAATCTTTTCTTCCTTTTGTCCTTTCGTACATTTTTATTTCAATTTCTTTCTTCAAAGGAGTTGCTCTTTACAGTAAATTGGTACCTCGCAGCACATGCTTTTAATGCGAACAGACTCACCCGCCCCCACACACACACGTGTGCTCGCACAAACATCTGCATGGGTCTGATAATCCTCCGTATCCTTATCCTCACACTAATAGCCACTTCATAAAACCATCCTGTAACGCTATGAATCACGGGCGTTTTGCGCATAGCTCAAACAAATGTCCTGAAAAGACAGTGTAATATGGTAGGGTTGCAATTTTGTTATATGTTGTGTTTTCTAAGTAACTAGTAATGTTCACAAAGCTCCACAGTTATCCCTATGGCAACCAGGCGTCTACTGGCACGGACCGCTTCCGCTCACGTCTGATGGCAGAAATATGTGAAGGCGTTCCTCACAGCCCTCTGCGCAGCTCCCTGCTGCTTCCACTCTTCCCTTCATCCCACCATCTCATCTTGTTTCCTTTCCCCTTTTGATTACACGCTTCTCCAACATCGAAACCCGCTGCTACATCTCTCCGAGTCTTAGTGCCATCCGCTCTCGCTTCTTTCTCTGGTTCCTGCCCACCGCCCACCTGTGCTGCATCTCTCTTCTCTTTAATCTCGCTTTATCTCATGAGGCAAATTATAGAACAATGCAACTTTTAATAAAGACGCCTCCTCATGCAGCGAGCTGATGCTACAGAGCAAGACGGTGTCATCACTGTGTGTGCAAATCCACTACATTCTGAATATAGTCAAGACAAAATCATTTCCATCAAAAAAAGAACGCAGAGAGAACTGGGTTCAGGAAAGAAAAATTGTGCAATTGAAATAACCCTGCTCTCTCCAGAAGGAAGAATGTGTACCTACCGGCTTTCCTCCTTGTGATTGGTCTGTTAGAAACCCGAAGTCGAGTTTGCTGCAGAGCTCACTTGACAAAAGAAGGAAGCAGGTGTTACAGTAGCTGGAGGTCTCCTCTCATGCCGACCTCTTCAAACACAGTCGCTCCTCTGACTTCAGTCTGAATTCGTCTGTTACTCTTAGTTCTCCATCGGATCCTTTGGGAGGAGTGGATGTTCAAGTTGGATCTCCACTAAAATAAACAAAGCATGCTTATGGAGTTTTATTTGTGTTTAGTTTCAGATATTTCGTTTAGAAATCTGAGTAAGACAAAGGTTAGTCAAGTTTAAGTCTCTTACATAGCAGTGCATTTGTAATTTCTGTGGAGTTGCTCAAGGTGTATTGGCTCAGTTAGATTTATCATAGTTTGCTGGCGGGGATTCAGCATTACTTGTATTTTCTGTCTTTTTCCACCTCCTTTTGTCTCACTTTGAAAAGAACTTTCAAGCATGCGCTCAAATCTTCTAACAATTTCACAAGCGTAAGCGACAAGGGTGCACCTGTCAGTGTTAAATCTATTGTTAATGCATCGCTTGCTAATTTTTTCTCTCTCTCTCCTCAGCTGTCTGTAAAGTGCAGAGCGCCCGAGGTCTCTCAGTTTGTGTACCAGTGCTATGAGTTGGTGCTGAGGAACTGAGACGGACGGCACGCCGAAGAGGATGCCAGCTGGTGGGCGTTGTTGGGTGATGGGATGAATGGCATCCTTACTGGACCAGTCAGAGAAACCGGCTGTCTTGCGTAACCCTCAGACTGTGCTTTCAGCATTGACGGAGTCCCATAGATTCATTCTTTGTCCATTCCCTTCGCCCCTCTTTCCTTCCCATTTCCTTCCTCCAGTTATGAAAATTCATTAAAAAATGAATTAGGTCTCTCTCCTAAGATATAAGATTCTCTAAATTATAAGAATACCATCTTTATTCCAAGTGTTTACAGGTGTTTTTCTCAGCCAATTCCATTTGCCTGTAGTACTTCATTCTTTTCGTTTGTATTTTTATTCTTTTCTTCAAAGAGGGCAAACATCTTGTGCAGAAGATCAAAGCAGTGTAAAGGCAGTAGAATTTATTTCACCATCCATCCCGTGGCAGAAAGCTGCTCAACTGAACTGTTTTTAATTTGGTCTTTATTATCAGAGCATGGGTTTCTAGGTTTATCGTGAAGATGTGTAGTCACACTTTAGATGGTCATTTATTTATTTTCTTTTTTAGTGAAAACCTTTGTATCCCCTTGTCATAGGGAATGTCTGTCTCCATTTCTTTTAAGGGAATGCTGTGTGTTTCTCCAGAAGCACTACATTGTTGCCGAGTTAAAAATATCTCTGTAATTGGTTTGTCATTTTTTGGTATTAAGCTGGGTTAATATTATTTACTACTGTCATTGTGTGTGCTGTGTATCAGTGTGTGTTTTGTGTGGAATGTAACATTTCTGCATGTTCTGTTTCCTTTTCTGTCCTCCCTCGTTCCCTGTTTGAGAGCCAGTGTCTTAGCAGTGTGTCTGATGTTTCCGGTAAGATAAACTGCTCTGAATGAGACGCATAATCAGTCTGCAATAAATTGTTGATTTCTTAATGTTTTGAGTATTGCACATGTCATGCTGACAAGATGCATCAGAAGTCCCTTGCATTCCCATTCTTCACATGCAGAGGTGTGACTGAAACTGATCCGTGTTATAATAGATTTTCTTTTAATCCGTGTTTTGCGGGTTAAATTTATGATGAATTTAAAATGAGCAGTTTTGGTTCTGTATGAACGCTCAACCTTAATATAAAATGTAGATCACAAACACTGCTGACCTGACATGCTACATTGTATGTGTGTACATTTAGAGGTTTCAAAATTGAATCGCTTATTTTATTTTTAATCACATCAGTTCTTTCATTGATTCTGTATGAATGTGTATTTGTGTACTTTGTGGATTTAGACATGTAGGGATGATTACAAGGAAATGTCCAGCAATGGAGAAACATGCTTTACTTTTTGTTGGTTTCTGTCTTGATTACATCATCTGATATTAAAATTAGATAAGTCTACTGTTGTTTTTTAAGTTTGATTATTACAGCGTGGTCTTTGTTAGAATAACAGTAGAATTAAGTGATGAGTCAGCTGTATAGTTCCAAATGGGATGGTACTCTAAACGGTTGGTTTTAATTTGAAATTATGTAAACTGGGTTCTGGAAATACTCTATTGTATTACGCCCCCTTATCTGGGCGGTGTCTTTAAACATGAGTGTTCTGTCTTGTTTTAGAGAATATTACATGTAGATTAACTGGCTGGTTAAATACAAAGAATGTTTGAACCGATTTGAACTTTGGTTGAAGACCTCTCATGTATACCCGACCATAATTCACTTAAGTGCACTTATGCCAGTCTCAAAGTTTAACTTAAGCTAATGGTAAGCAATCTTACCTGGAGGACATGAGGATGGGCTTATCTATAGCTCCTACATAATTAATTTGGCCTGTTTAATATCATTCAGATGTTATGGCGTGCTCGTCTCGATTGATGTTATGGCGTGCTCGTCTCGATTGATGTTAAATGGGTTTTAGGGTCATGTTATATAAGCAATTTTAAATGGGTCCTCTGTTATGTGTCATGGATCGCTTTAAGCCATGTCATGCAGCAAAGAATTGTTCACCGATTAAAGCTCAGAGGAAGCCAGACACCCAGTTGCACAAATTGAACTTTCTCATGCGAATCAGATTACACCGAGGGATGTATTTAAGTGAATCCCCAAAATATTAACCCTAGGCTAATGCAATACTTTGCACGTCTGATGACCAATTAGCCTGAGGAATTCAGAGATCTTTGTCAGAATGAAGAGACGGGTGAACTGTATTTCCACTCGTGTCTATAAAAGCAGAACGCACTTCTGTAAGAATGGATGGTCATAAGGTAATTGCATTGGTTTTAATGAAAACTATGGTATCTGTGTTCTATTGGTGGTGTTATCTTGCAGATGGGAAGTTAAATCTTGCTAGAATAATGGCCCAGAACTTAAAATAAAGGAATTTTTCATTTTAATGTTATTTCTAATGGAAACGAATGGGATTTGTATTTTTTTCAGCAATGCGTATAAAGTCAACAACCACCATGCAATATATTGCTGGAGGACTTCCAACATTACGAGGCACCCTGTACTCTTTGCACCTTGTACAGTGCAAGGAAATTTAAGATGTGATATAGCAGTTGAAAGCTGCACGGAGTCGGTAAACAGCAGCGCGAACCAAATGAAAGAGACTGCGCGTACGCGTCAAAAGGCGCATGAGTGCGCGCCGAGGAACAGCGCTCATTATAACACTTGATCTTTCCTCCAAGCTTATTGCTTTACGTCTCGCTTCAATGAAACGTCTGTACGGCGACTGTCCACCTGCAATCTTACTTAACGATGCTTCTTTGAGCAGACTCCGTTTGGCTTGCAGTGAGTCGCACGTCAGGCAAGCACCCATGCGTCCGTGCAGCATACACAGCTGAGGATGTTTTGGAAAGCTATGATGGGTTACAGGGATAAAGGGTCAATAGGACAGATCGAAGAGCACACCGAGATCATCCACTTGGACACTGTTGGAAAATGACTGGTTTTGAGCACCACAGCTGTAGCCTACTGTGTGTATACTCCGGGACATTAATGTTCCCCAATGGAATGCAGAAAAGACAGAGGAAATGCAGCATTGAATGGAGTTGGCTTGTTTATTCTCTCATTAACGGATCGTACTAACCGTGCATTTCTCCACAACAGATAACACAATGCATTTGAAGACAGCAGATCTGTGACTGAAGTCTTATTTATCTGAACGCCGTAAAGTGCGTTCTCGTCAACGGAGGTAATGTAAGCACAACCGCTCATACACATGTACAGTGTTTTGTTTTCTTGGACAGTTTCCCAGTGTTTTGATCGGTAGTCGCTGTCCGTGTGCCTGATCCGCGAGGGATGGTGGAGACGCTGAGCATCGCGGTCATCGGAGCGCCTGGAGTCGGGAAAACTTCTATCATTCGTCAGTTTATTTACAATGACTTCTCTGAGGCTTACACACCCACCCAAACGCGCTACGTGTACAGACCTTCTGTTATTCTCAATGGTGTCATGTACGACCTAAAGATTTTGGACGTCCCGCCAATTTCCTCCTTTCCTTCAAGCCCGAGTCAGGTATAGTAACTCTACAAAGCCTACCGTATTGAGTAATAATGCCCAAATTATGTCTAAGATAACTTTACCCCATGTTTATAGCGAAAATTGGTGTAACTGATGTCACATTTGTGGGTAGCGCGAGCGCTTGATTCTCGATTAGCGCACGAGGCGCTTTTGTTTCTTTGACACAAAATGCGTATAAATATGTACAATTTTAAGTTTTATGGCACATTGAAAACAGACATTTCATCATTCTGTCAAAAAATGTGGCACTTTTTATGTCTGCTGATATCGCTTACAGATTCAACTTTTGTCACTGTGCAGAATGCAAGTAAAACAATGCAAGTATATTACACTATAGGCGATACTACTACGTATTTTCTGTATTATAAAGGTCAGAAAGCTGTTGTAACCTTCTGCTTTGACCTTGCACCACCCAACTGGCTCTGTCATGACATTTTTCAATTTCAACTGTCTCTGTCCTATAGATCGTCGTTTTGTTGGAAAGCTAATCTTTAATCTAACTTAATGGTTAATAAAAGACGCTTAAAAAGTTATTTCTTGAGGAATTTCATGTATTATTTCAGGAGTGAGGGGATTTCCTTCAGAAAATAACCTCTCGAAGTAGTTGCTATGGATACATGGCTTGAACTGAGCATCTGTAAGCTTATTTTCTCCAGCATCCCTCTGGCAAATATTTCTCTCTCTCTCCCTCTGTCCTCCCCCACCTCCCCCCATATCACCCTCATCTCTCTCACACACACACCATTAACTCTTCTTTCTTGACGTTGAAAACATCCTTCAGATTATTTTTGGGGGGCAGATGTTTGGAAGGTTATGGTAAAAATTTGCCAGAAATCGAGGTGTTCTTGCATTCATGAGTGCTTAAAGCAGAGGTGGGCAAACCAGGCAACCCAAGCAATTTCATTGCCCGCCAGGCGGGCGGTTTTTAAATGTTTTCAATAACATTGCGTTTCAGTTAGGATTTGGGGGAAAATTACTAATTTGATGTAATACAGACAAAATCCATAGATGGCGCGAGTCTGCTGTGCAGCATACTATAGTAAACATGAAAAGAGAGGGAGATGCGCTATTGCGCTAGCTAGACGGACATGTTTAAACGCTGCTTTCGCGTCTCGTGTCTCTTGAAGCGCTGAGGCGGGAATTTCTGTTATCAAAAGCGCATCTCGAGACACTTGCCCTGAGCGTTGAGAAAGAGTTACGGCTGTGACGTACGGCTCTGCTGTTCTGCAATCGGTCACTATTGCTGAGAAATGGTCTAAGAGAGACTGCTTTTAATTTCAATTCTTATAAATCCGATTTAGCATAATGGCGGAGTGACACAGACTGTGAAATGGTTCCCGTCTTAAGAGTTTGGTTCCAAAATGAGATAACTCCGTTTTAAAAAACAATCAAAAATCATGTAGGCCTATTTTTATTGTACATTCCAATTAATATCAATCAAAGTGCAGTTGGTTTTTTTATTTAAGCCATAGCTAATAACTCAAAAAATACAGCTAAAAACATAATTTTTGAAAACATTTTCAAACGGAGTTTTAAGTTTACCCTTTTGGTTCAGCCCTCCACTACAGTCCCATTTCTCATGTGACCCCTTGGGATTAATTGCACGCCCCTGAATTATAGGAATATTTGAAAATGTCAAGAGTAAAAAATTATGTATACTGTAAATTATTATAATAATGTGTCTTAAATGACAGTGCGCAAATGTTTTGCCATTTTTTTCAATATAAAAGTATTTATAAAACACAGGGTAGAAGGAATTGCATGTACATACTCTACAGTAGGCCTGTTTATCAAATTTCAGTTTGGAATAAATAAAAAAAGATTGAATTTAATGTGCGAATAATATGCGTCCCTTAACAAGGATTCGAAAACATGATGTGGCCCTCCAGGTAAAAAGTTTGCCCACCCCTGGCTTAAAGTATCCTGCTCTTTAAGACCCAGTTCTCTGAAGAAATGACACAATGTTTGAAAACATTAAAAATCACAAATGCTTATAATAAGAGCTTGAATAGCTTTTGGTGTGTTTGATTACAGCTCTGTCTTCAGAAACATTGATCCTTATAGAAGACAAAAAATCTGCTAAAACCTGTTAAAATTCTTTGCAGCTCCTGTCATCCTGACCACACAGTTTAAAGCCCAGAGCACTGCAGATGAAACAATAACATTTCGTTCTGCTTTGACCTTTTCAGTTAGCAGACTGAAGGAAAATCAACAAAATTCCCTCTACTACAAAAAATACCTGTTGGTTTGACCTTATTTTATTAATTCATTACTGGTTTGCACAACAATGAATGAATGCTACTTGAAAAATTAAAAGTTTAGAACAGGTTTGTTTTGTTGATTGTATTGTAAGCCATATTCTTGCCTTATTTACCCCAGCAATAGCAAATTCCCTGCACTGTAAGCACTTCACACAGCCTGAAGACCCACTTCAGATAGAGACCACCAAGGTCACCCGGGCAACGAGTGATTCTATTGATTGCTGCCAGCATTTTTATTACCGGTTAAGAAGTAAAAGAGTCTTGAAAACGGCAAAAACAATGAGAAAAATTCAGTCCGATGCAGCGGACAGCATTGAGCTTCCAGCAAAGCATAGCAGACAGGAGAACCTAAAGATAAAGGTGTGTGGATATCTTTTTATTAAAAATGCTGCTGGCTGTTAGAGATTATTATGTTAGACGTCAATGAGATTCTGGTGTTAGATTATTGTGCTTTCACAGCAGCGTAATGCAATTTATAAAACTGAAGTAAAAAAATACAGTCAAGAAATAAAACAACATAGACATGCTTTAAATAACAAATCCTTAGTGGTGTGTTACGAATCTCAACTCAAGTGGATACCAATGTTTCCAATGATCTAGGATAGTATTTAATTTAGTAAAGATGTGAGTGTGCACCTGAGATGTTGTGTGAAGGCTCTTGTGTGGAGCAGTTTTAAAAAAATCGGAGAAAACCGTGTTTCTGTATAGTATTGAAATATGCATTTTTTCTGGTACATTAGCTGATAGTTGCTATATAGACAACCGTGAAACATTTTCTGAGGATGCTTGGTAACTTTCACGAGTGAATGTCGCAGTTTGCTCACATGATGCAATGGCAGATGGAGCCGATCAAAAGCCAGCATGATTCAGGATTTCCTGTTTTTGCCATAGGCTCTCTCTTCCTCTCTCTCACTATTGTTCTCACTATTATATTAACTGAGATTTCAATGAGACATTCCCAGGGTTGGTCATGTACTTCCTTTTGGTTAAATGTTAGGGCCCAAAATACTAGCTGGGGTGAATGTAAGTGCTGCCCCCTGGAGTTTTTTTTGAATATCTTTTGCCAGAAAAGTGGAAAATGATTAACTTTGCTTTGTTGTTGTTTTTTTTCCTCATGCTCCTCATGTCAGCAGGTCTTTTTCATTTAAGCTTTGTGCTAAATCTCTGTAGTTGTGCTGTCACACTGTCTGTTCACATTTTGAATGTTGAAGACATTGACTTTTCAGATTCGTTTCCTCTTGTTCTTTGCCTCTTGCTCATTTCGTAAACGTCTCCTTCTCGTTCAGTCTCAAGAATGAATGTGATTTATCACAGAATCTAGTGTTCCTTTTAGTTCTCCAGCTCTGATCCATGTATTTTTAGTTATTAAAGAGTCTAGTTTTTGTTTGGTGACTTCCTGTGCCTTTCTTTGTGTTATACTCAGTTTATGATATTTTTATCCTCCAACCTGTACAGAAGTCAATCTTTTTAAAACCATTGCGACATATTTAAGCAAGTTCCCTAACTTTCAGATCCCATGATGCAGCTGTTTTCAGGTTTTATTCTTATTTGGACACATTTGGTCCCTACAACTTGCCAGACAAACACCTTTAACACCTTTTTGCAAAAACGTTAAACATGATGTAGAAAGCATGAATTTAGAGTCCTTATCATGGTAATTATATATAGTATAGAGGTTTTCCAAGTAGAATCCCCCCCCCAAAGTTGTTCCAAACCTGTATAATTCCTTTGTTCTGTTGAACACAAAGAAAGATATTTGGAAGAATGTCAGCAACTGACATTTCTGGGACATCATTGACTACCACAGTAGGAAAAATTAAAATGGTAGTCAAAGGTGCCCCAGAACTGTTTGCTTTTCTACATTCTTCAAAATATATTCTTTTGTGTTTAACAGAAAAAAAAAATGATACAATGATTTTTCCTACTATGGTAGTCAATGTCCGTTGCCAACATTTTTCCAAATATCTTTACTTTGTGTTCAAGAGAACAAAGAAATGTATACAGGTTTGGAACAAGGGTGAGTAAATGATGACAGCATTTTCATTTTTAGGTGGAGTATCCCTTTAAAACATAAAAAAATATTGACCGTTCAAGGTCAGATGTTCTCATCTTCCTTGTGTTTAAAAAGATGTATTGCTAATTTGATGCATAATCATAAATCATGCTGCCACTGCGTAAAGTCTATAGCCACAGATGTAATAAATCTAACTGCAATCCTCGGCATACAATTAAGAGATGTAATTCACTAATTATTCGATCAATCGCCAGAGACTGAGCCTGAAATAAAGACAATGCCAAATGAACAAACTGTGAAGTTCCCTATAGCACCAAATGATTTAGAAGATGAGGATGAGGACTTGGCTTGTTGTTGTCTAGTTTGTTGTCATATCCACATCTGGCACATTTTTCAACCAACCAGTGATTAGACTATAACAGGATTTCTTTAGATGTATGTTAGTATAATTACTTTCTGCCCCCAGTCATGACTAAACAGTTGAAATTCAGATGTAGGGGGTAATTTATAAATCACAATAAGTCCCCAGATAATACTAATCCCATGCGGATAGGGCTTTTGAGGGTTTCAAGAGCAGGTGAGAAAATAGAAAGCAATCTTTAATAAAAAATCATCTTTGCACACTGCTGCTATTGTTAAATAGACGTCCCTTCTTGCTCATGTTTAAGTCTGACAATATTTTAACAATGTTTTGTCTTTCCAAGCTGTTCATCCAGAACTACACACGCACAGTAGAAAATCACGTTTATTTAAAAATTCCCATGGCAGCCTTTAGCAAGCTTCACGCTTTCCAGATCAACGATTTCTGGTGGACAACTTCCAAAGACATGGATAAATTCCTGGCCCAGATCAAAGCTGAATTACCATGAATGTGGATTTGAATGAGTCTCTCCACTCACGGGGAAGAATAGCACTGTGGATTGAGAGAGACGTGATTCTATTTATAGCTTTCAGGGAGATGGCACTGCATCTAAAACATCTAACAGGCACACTGAGGGAACATTCATGTTCTCTGCAGGAGAGACCGAAAGCTTTGAGTCTCGTCTTTAATTTATAAATCGATAATAGCTTTAATCTACCCAGTGATCACTGGACTAGAAAATCCCATAGACCATTGAGCTTGTGTTAAAACCTGAGAACTATCATAGTATCAAAATCGAAAACTGTTACTCTTATTCACGAGCTAAAGATGGATTTAAACCCAATCCTTCTGGTTTTAAAGATAGGAGAGGCAATAGAAATACCTTCAATCAGACATCAGCGAGTTTATTTGCATGCCTAACCGCTTTATTACTCCACGTGTGACGTGAGTATGCATACGTGCATCTCAGCCTGGCACATCGCAGCGCTCATCCCTAAGCGTAAGAGATAAAATATTATCACTGTGCTGTTTTTCCAGCACCCCCAGAGGATGATGGTAATTTTTCTCCCGTAAGGACGAACGTGCAACCACCGTCTTTTGCAGTTGACATCGATTTTCTTTACAAGCAGGATCAGCTTGTGACGAATGGCTTCAATTTGACTTCCCTCTACCCCACCCCAAACACCACACACACACACACACACACACACACACACACACACACACACACACACACGCGCGCATGCATGCACACCAATCAATATGACAATTAAACAGGATCTGATGGAATCTCAAGGGACAGACTCACACAAACACCACATGGAAACTATCAAGTGCAACCATCAGCTTTTTCAAAAAGGTTCATAATGACTCAGCTCTGCCAGGATTTGATTGAATTTCTGCAGAAATTCTATTGTATTGCACGATACCAGTTGGATGTGTTCCTAGACCGCCTGTCCTATTGCTCTTGGAAGAATATTGCAATCACCAAATCAGATTTTAGGGTTAGGTTCGAAGGAAAAGCATCCTTTCTATTTGTTTCAGGTTGTTGTAATTTCAGTGTTCTTTATGGACTGGAGGAAGTTTTTAGATCTTTAAGTATAGTACAGTATGGTTTTACATTATATTACAAGTCTAGGCCTATAGTACAAACTCAAAATTTTAAGAGAAATATCTCACTGTTCCATTATTTTTTTATAATTTCAGGGTAGTTGTAGGTTTGGTTTTTCTTAGGGTGAGAATTACGTATGTTTCATAAGAATGTTGTTTCAGGACCAGCATGTTGATTCAGTACGCCCTTAGCAAAATCATTGTCACCCAGAAGGATAACCATGTACGGTAAATGATGTAAATGGATATTGCAATTGATATTCAGTTCATAACATAAAAGCTCTGTTGAGAGCAGAAGAGGGAGAAGGGGAAGAGAAGATGAGGTCAGCGTGTCATGGCTGAAGCAATTTGCTCCCTGCTTCTTTCAGCTGCTCCCCATTCAGCAATGTGGTGTAATTACTGTAGGTAAATCATTACTATTCATTGTCCGTCATCTTATATTCTCTCCCTCTCTATTGAGCTAACAAGAGCGGCTACTATAATGTACCAGAATACAAATGACAGTGGACACACAGACAGACGTGCTAAATACATATATATGAATATATATGAATATAAATGTATGTATGTATCTATGTATGTTTGTATATATGTATAGTCTATGTGTGTATACACACACACACACATATATATATATATATATATATACACCTACACCCATCCTGTGCGCGTTGGGCTTTCATTGCCTTAAATAGAGTCCTGGCGTAAAAAAACAATGAGGGTGTGATTTGACATTTATAAGCATTTTTGTGGTGTCTGATGTGCCGGGTTTCTTAATTTGATGTCTTCTTGCAATCAAAATCACATTCAACTATCTGGATTAGTGAGCCTTTATTTATTTATTTAATCTTATTTGATTTGATCAGGTTTTATTTTCATTATAAAAATGACTTTATATTGTGATGTTTTGTTAAAAACATAATTTCGAATGAAAACCGTCCAGGTACAGGTATATCTGAACATTTCCTTTTTCTTTTATATATTTCATATTTATAATAATAATAATTTTATTTAAAGTGTCATTTTTGTTTGTAAATGGATATTGCAATTGATATTCAGTTCATAACATAAAAGCTCTGTTGAATGAATGAATTTTGTTTGTCATTTTGCTGTGTTCAAACTGCATATCCTGGTTATCTTGCTTTTTGTTGTAATTGTAAAAATATAGTACTGTGACGAATTCAAACTAAAAACCAAAATGCAATGTTGTAAGAATGTTTTGCTCTGAGCTTATTTGCATATTTTCAACTTATAAAAGTAATACAATTGCCTTATTTTGAATGAACTTTAAGTAATTATCTGCTTTGGAATTTAAGGGTTAGTCACCTTATGTTCAAATGTGTTTTAATTGTTCATTTGTTTGCTACAGGAATGGTTGGATGTACGGTGTAGAGGAGTCCGCAGTGCAAACGCCTATGTTCTGGTTTATGACATCTGCTGTGTGGAGAGCTTTGAGTATGTCAAGATGATCCGACAGCAAATCGTGGATAGCAGGTACGGTAGAGCTCATTCGGAACTTGAAATACCCCACCTCAAATAAAAGAGAACGGTTTTCCTGTTCTGATATATTTCTAGTATCGTTCAGCCTGGCACCATAGTGACCACTTGTTGGTGAGGCACATCAGTGATAAATGTGATTTTCCAAGCTGTGGCGACAGACTAATAATGAGTTTTGATGTTTTTAATAACAGTCGCCCCTCATTTCACTCTGTGATGCTGTGATAATGAGCTGACATTTGAGAATATGGATGAGTGACAGCTACAGAGCAGAGACACAGTTACCATTTGCTTTAGCTGATAAGAAATAATAGATGCCAGTGAGGAAGCTTTTCATATATGCATGTCTTGTCCTCTGAGACATAGGGTTTGATGTATTTACATAAAGGTCTTATGTTCACTGAATGAGTGACAGGAAAGGTCTGCAGTTTCCACCTTTGACCCTTAAGCCCTCCCACAGTATCTCCCCTATATTATTTATATTCCCAGCTCATCTGCTTTGAAAACTCCACAGCTAAATATTTCAATTTTATTGGGGTGCTTTTTGCCTTTATGTCAGAGGAGATTGTGTTTAAAAAAAGCTCTGGCTGTCAATAATTTATTTAATCGTTCTCAATTTTTAAATATGTAAAGAGTGCATAGAGGTGTATGATGTGACAGAGAATACCAAATGTAGTCTCCAGTGCATTTTGCATGCATAAGGTGTACTGAGATAAGATTTAAAACTGTGGTGTAGAGGATTTCACAAAAAGTGTTCGGACTAAACAGAGATTTGAATGGTTTGAGAGATAGTGAGGGGGAAAGGGGGAGCCATACTGGGAAAAGATTCTGTAGATAAACTGAATGAAACGGGCATAAATCAGTGTAAAACGTGACACACACAAACAGACATGAGCTATCAGAACGCAATGCTGTGGATCTGTTTGACAGATTATTCATCTCTGTGGGATTTGCCTTTTATGCTCATACACAAACACACTCACATGTACACAATTCAGTAAAGCTTTAGGAATCACAAGCAGAATTTGTACATCTGTAGTGACAAATAAAACATAGGGTGAGTTAAGGTAAAGTGGGGCACTTTTATTGAGGTGAGCGGCACTTTGTGGCCAACTTTACCATCATTTACATATTCAATAGGACCATTGGTGTATGGGAACCCAGTTCAATATAGTATATACACAATTTTTAACCGACCAGTCATTGAATTTATATATTCAAATAAGCTTGTAATTCTTTGGATTTTTTATTTTGTAATACTTGTCTTTTCTAAAATACAAGTAAAAATGAATAATTTAATTTAAGCACCTTGTGCGCCAGAATACTAATTCAATTCTCACATGTTTTATGTAAAAGCTGCACACACTAAGCATAAAACCCCCTCGGTTCCTCATAACATGTGTGTGACCTTCAAGCACCGTCGAGCTCTGAGAAAGGACACTCATCATGCATTTTCCAGCACACACACACACATTATGAGCTCACTTCCTTTGTTGAGCCTGTCAAGGAGCTGAGGGGCTTTTTGTGTTTTCACGTGTGCTTTTGCATGTATGTTTGACAAAGATACTAGTGTATACATCAAGAGAAAATCAGCCTGCAAGTGTAGGAGTGCAAAAATGAGCAAGCACAATTTGTGCCACATAAATGCCACATAGATTGATTCCCTTGTGGTCGGTTTGTAATACTTGCTGATTCGTTTTTGCTTATTGCTCTTTTCTCTTCCTACTTCACTCTCTCTCTCTCTGTCTCTCTGTAAGAGTGTCCAGCAATAGTGAAGTACCCATCCTGGTTGTGGGCAGTAAGAGGGACCTGCAGCGTCACAGGTTTACCCAGCGCAGGGCCGTGTCCGTCCTGGTAAAGAAGACCTGGAAGTGCGGTTACGTCGAGTGTTCCGCCAAGTATAATTGGCACGTGCTTCTGCTCTTCAAAGAGCTCCTGGGAATCGCCGTGGCACGGGGACTGCGTCCAAACCACACCTCTATTCGCCTGCAGGGGGCATTGCAGAGGAACCGCTGTAATGTCATGTGACAGATATGTAGCCTTTTTTGAAGCACCTCATGACAGAAGTCGATTTTTTATGCTTATTTAGGACTTGCTTATCTTATTTATGATTTCAAAAGTCCAAGCTGGTCTTAAATGAGCATTGAAAGTCAACTTTGCTGTAGTGCTGAACTTATCACCAGGACGAATATGGACAAACTGTCAATCAAAACGGCTGGAATATTAACACCTTGGGGCCTGTAGGTTACTGATGTGTAAATGTGATGGGTTACTTTATCTACCACTGGTTTCACTTTTTCTGCTCTACGTCAAAAAACAGGAAATTGAAATCTCTGAAAAGGAACCAGATGGAATATGGAGATATGGAATTATGGAATTATTCATTTTACCAAAGTTTGTCAGGTCAAAAGTAAGATTTTACTGGATCATCTGTTTATATTATAAATCCCTTTTCCTCCTCTCTTTCTCTACATTCAGACATTCTATGTGTGAAGATGTATCACAGTATGACGATTTTAAACTGTTGCTTGGATACTTAGTAAAGTGGGCTACTGAGGGGCGTACTTAGGGCTTAAGATATATTAAGTATATTGTTGAGTGCAAGTTTGTAAACCCATTAGAAATCTATTGTCCTCATCAGATTGGATTTTAAAATACACGTTATGACATCACAGTAATTTTTAAGAATATGAGAGTAAAGCGGAAAAAAAATTGTCTCAAAAAATCGTTAAAACCGTTCTGTTTATTTATTGATCATTTTGGCACATTTAGCAGACGGTTCCTATTAAAACATTAATATTCTAAGACCTCATTGCCACAAAATCTGCAGGTATAATTCTGAATTACTTTCACCCTCAATGACCGTATTGCAATGGAGTCTAAAAAATTTGCGTGAAATTCCCCAAAATGTAGACTGTTATAATAACAATTTTAAAACTCTAACAAAACTTTCACATTTGCCTTGGTCCACAATTTATTCATCCAGTAGCTGTCCAAAATAAGTAGCAAATTCTTTGTAATGAGCCCTTCTCAATGTTTCACCTGCTGTGAATGACCTTCCATGCACATTAGTATTAGGTCTCATTGTGTATTTATGAACTTTTAAGATTCTCTAAGACAACCACATAACGACAGTACGCGTTCACCAGATGCCCTGCTAAATCAAGTTACCATGGCAAACCTCCTACCTCCTAAATGTACATTGAAGCAACAAGGCACAAAATAAAGTCTTCCTCTGGCAAGCTAGTGAGGTGTTATGTACATATTTCAGCAAGCGTGTACTGTACAATCACTAGCTGCTGGAAGCCGCGAGAAGTGATGATAGAGCTAGCAGATCGTCTTGGGTTTCCCACAGATTTTTGCTGAAGCAAGAACACGTACACATAGATGCAGAGGAGGTTATCTCCTTTACCGCAGTGGACTGCAGTCTGTAAGACAGTGGGCGACAGAGACATCCACTTCTTCCCCTCTTAGAGCATATCTGAATGCTGAATACACAGAAGTGCTTCAGCATCTGCAGAGATTTAGGTTGATGTGACATTTTGCGCTCATCTGGGACTAGTTTTTAATGCTGCAATCTACTAATGCAGAAAATAGATGGGCTTTTACCGATCATAATGAGCTTGAAATGAAATAAAACAGAGAGTTATCCGTGGAGACGGAGACGGCTGGCCATGTGATGTGTGTGATGGTGCACAGAGCTGTCATACTTTTTTAGATGGTGGGGCTTTGGCACACAGGTGAAGGTTCATTTGACCGAGAAAACTGATGGTTGCAGACTGTGATTACTGAGATGTGTCATCACAAAATCTTCTCTCTGCATACTTCCATAAGCCACATCCACCTAGACAGATTTTCCATGTCAGTAAATGTTCAAATATTCTCATGGACAAAGTGTGCACGGGAATACATAAAGACATTGAACTTTTTACACACAAAGCATATCTAACCGTTATCTATGCACTTGTACATGCCTGTTATGGCTCAAAAGAGCTGCCAGCAGAGAGATCCTTAGTGAAATTAGTGTCTTATGTCATCTTTTAGATTTCCTTTTGTTTTATCGTTAAAATATTCAATAGAATTGAATTGTGTCTTCTGTTTAATGGAGCTGCATGCTTTAATTGGCAAAATCATTCAGGGGTAAATTGCACTGATGTTCCTGCTGTACAGTACATCCACGAATGAGTACAAGCAGATCTTTGTAATAGCATTTTGTTTATTATTCATATTATTATTTTGTTTTCATTTGTTTGTTAGTGTGAAATAAGCATAGAATTTAGTTTATGTGTAAGTGATGGAGAAACGTTCAGGCTGGTATACAACTGCAGAGAAGGAATTATTTGCATGCCAAACTGTGTTACTAGGTTGTGGACTGAGGATTAGACAACATGTAGCAATGTCACGTTCTCGTAACTTTTGGATTGTGTTCTGTGGTGGTCATGTTAAAGGTTTTTAACTGTAACATTTCAGACATGAATATGATTTTTTTCAGTAGGATTGTGTTTCAGTTTGTTATAGATGTTAAAGGGCTACTTGCTTTTTCTAAAATTGAAACAAATGATAGTCATAATGTTTCATCAATGAAAATTAATAAACTCTTTTAAACAATGTCTGAGTTCATTTTTCTCTTGCGTTAAATGTTTTATAATCACTTACCGAATGATGCCACAATTGCTGCTCTGTGGCGCCATCAGTTGGCGAGAGATCATAAGACATTGCATGAATATTCGATAAAATAATGTTTTTCTAACATTGAAATTTCACAATACTGACCTATACATTTGGTTTACACAAACCAAATGAATACACGGTAGTTCTACAAAAACGAGGTGCTGACCCTGTTTTAAAGGTCCATTAAAATAGAATTAAATGCATGTTTATGTCAGGGAAAATGGGCAAAATGAAAATATAATGGAGATACACTCTAAAAAAATGGTGCTATATAGCACTAAAAGTGTTTCTTGGCTCGCAATCATAGGGGAAGCACATACTGTATATATAGAACCTTATCTTGGTTCTTCAGTGGTTCCTCAAAGCTTCTTCAGCGGTTCTTTGGGATGACTGCTATAAAGAACAGCTGAAGAACCATACAGGGGCTTATCAGGTTCTTTTTTTACGAAAGCGGCAATAGCACCTCAGTCATAATTGCACGCTATACTGAAGAACCTCTGAAGAACCACTGAAGCACCAAGATATAGTTCTATAGCACTTAAAGTTGTTCCCCTAGGATTACAAGCCTAGAACCACTTTTAGTGCTATATAGCATCATTTTTTTTAATTGATCTTAGGCCTAGTATTTGATCTCTGACACTAGAATACACAAAGAGAAACACAGCATGAGCAAATGAATTTAAGCACTTTTTTAGACTTTGTAAGCAGTATTTACACTTTTTTTAATTAAATGTTCGTTTAAGCTGAAATCTGCCAACATTTTTGTAAATATCTTTCTTTGTGTTAAACACATGAAAGAAATTCAAACAAGTTGAACAACTTGAGGGTGAGTAAATTAAGGGTGGAGTATCCCTTTAAACACGTGCCGTACTTGGTTTATTCATTACAGTGCACTGTAAAATGTGTCTGATGAGGCAACTCTGTAGTAACAGTTGTCGCGTGGCGCTCTCATCTCACGCCAGTGGTCGTCGCTCGCTACTCTCCGTCTCTCCGTTATCCGGGAGCGAAGGGGGGAGTGCGTTGTTTCTATCTCCCTTCCCCAGCCCGTTCATCTCAGCGCTTCGGTGGTGAGTTTATGGGGAGAGTGGCCGCTCCCTGCAGCGGCCCTGGCAGGATCGTGTCCTTTCTCACCGCGGTTCCGTGCTTATCCTGCAAACAGGAACAGCGGCGGCGACGGCATCAGTCTGCGGCAGCGGAACGAGGCAGCAGGAGGAGGATGAGCGAGCAGGGAAAGAGTGCCGCGTCCACGCCTGCAAGCGGGACACCAGTCCCGGGCTCAGACACGTACAAAGGCTGGCTCTTTAAATGGACCAACTATATCAAAGGTTACCAGCGCAGATGGTTCGTGCTCAGCAATGGACTGCTGTCCTATTACAGGTATCACGCTTCGTCCCATAAACATGTCATGCAACTATTTTAATATAATAATAATTTCTAAATTGTCATTTATTTATTGCGAGAACGCATTTGCGCGGAACTGTGTTGTGTTCATATGTTTGTGTGGTCGGTGAGTGTAGGAGTTTGGGATCTCAAAGGCGGGTCATGTAAACTGTCAAACACACATGCGAGAACTCCGCGCACTTTATGAGCGCTTCTCTAGTGTTGACACATGCTAGTTCACCTCTCAACATCCATCCTTATTTTACTTCACACATTTCATTATTTCTTTTTAACCGGTTCCCCACATGTCAGTATGAACATATAAACGCCTGTCTCAGCCTGACATTGTCAATGAAAGCAATGTGCTGTGTTAGGATTAGCGCTTCAGCTAGCGTGTTTGCTAACGTCAACTGATGTTCTCATACAGAGATGCTGTATGTGACGCGTATGAGAGTCACTGCATTTCTATTTATCTGACAACCTACTTTTGCTTATTTATGTGGGCGTGTCTTTTCAATTTCAGCCTAATAATACATTTACGGCTAATATGTTATTATGGGAAACTAGGTGATGATTATTTTGTCTTGTGCGTAATAAGCCCCTGGCTACAGATGTGTTAGCCAGTGTTAGCTAAGCCTGTGTACGCCGAGCAATCCGGAACACACAAACATTTACCATGGAAACCGTTGCTACAGACAGTTAATGGAATACACTGCATGTATAATTCGCAACTGTCATTAAATTTAAAGTGTGAAAGCTCATTAAATGGGATTTCATACACATTTTGAATACTTTTTACAAGGAACATTGTGTTTAACTGTGGGACGTTGGCAGTGACAATACAACACTCAATCGATTGTGTTGTTTATCTGTGTCTAATGACAGGGACCAAGATATCTGATGATGTGTAGCCGCCTATGTTTGCAGTGATACAGTATCACTTTAAAATTTAAACGCCCTCAACATGTGTCACCTGTGTGCTCGGCCACTAACACCTGTTGTTCAAGAGGTCCTTAGGCCAGCATTAGTGATCATGTTTCGTCTTTCATCAGGAGGGCAGGTGGATACCATGATGTCTGTCATTATACCTTATTATTATATTACTATTTTAATTGGTTCATTACAACATCTCAGTCTTGTCCCTCAGAGACCTTAAATTATTTAGTTGATTTCGATATTGCACATTGTAATCTGTAATACCTGAAAAATATATATATTGCTTAATATTTCTCTTCATATATTTCTTAATTAAACCACAATAATAATTTAATTTTGTATATCGTACAATGTCCCATTGGCGGTGATTCTGCAATCTCTTAAATATTGCATAACAGCTGCCTTGAAATAATACGTTTCGTCTAAAATACTTTCTTGTCCCATATGAAGAAAGCTGAGAATATTGCACATGTGTTGTTTCCAACAAGGTAATAGTGGACATTTAAGAGCCTAAAATTATTACTCTGTGTCATTTCGTCTAGGGCTGAAACAAGGCCTGAAACAATTTTTACGGATTTGGTAAACAAAGTAACATACAGTGTATACATTTAGTGTGTTCCCTGGGAATCTCTGGAAGACTGTACATACACTCAAAATATGCATACAGATGTTTACAATAACTCAATATTTCTAATACTTCAAAAAATGATGTAAAATCTAAGATTATTATTATTTAGCAAGTTATGACATATTGCATTTTGCTCCGATATTATGTAGCACTAATTCAGTCTTTAAAATGACTCCCAAAGCATGAATGCTGCAAAGTATACAAAAGATTAAAAGTTTTGCAACCGCTAAAATGAGTTGTTATCAGATGTTCTTGAGGGTCATTGCGATAACATTACAGAGTAGATCAGTTGTCAAGCGGCTAATGAAATAAGGCCAAAGGATCTTGTTAGAGCACTAAGGCAATGCACATCGCTCAGTATCTCTACGGGATTCCTCACACAGTAGGCCACAGGGTTTCCACCCACCCTGGACAGTCGGAGGGAAAAGTGACACTCTGCTCTTCTCTATTAATAGTCTATTATGGTGAAATGTGATTGCAGTAGTGTAAGGCTAGATCGGCTGTCATCTGAGAGCTAGGGCTATGGTGTGCACGTAGCCAACACGAAAGGAGCGTCTGGATAATGTGTTGCACTAATGTTTGCAAAATACATTGAGCAAGGGGGGCAGAGAATGTGACAGTTTGTCTGAATACTGTATGTTTCAAAGTCCGTGCATGACAGAAGTCTTTAGATTAGGATTTTTTAAATTACTAGGAGTGACTTTGGGAAAGACAAACATAATAGATTTTCATGACTGTAAAAAACGGTAATTTTACTGAAATTTCAAGTATTTTTGAAACGCGGTAAAAGACATGTCACTTTTCACTTTACAAAAAATGTTATTTTACTTTTCTTTTCTGACGCTCCAGCTACCGGAATATTACCGTTAGTATTTTTGAATGTGTAAAATTATGGATTTCTGGGCTGTTTTTCCTTTATTTACAGGACAGTTTGGAGCAGGTAGGAAAAATGGGAAACTGGTTTTGGGACGTGATATGAGAACCTAAACCTGCATTCCCAGCATGCAGGCAGTATTCCAGATTACTTGAAAATGACATGCTGGTGTGTTTGGTATATGTTTGGAGCTAAACTCTGCAGCACAATGGCCCACTTCTGATTTACACTGTATTTTATGTCTTTATTTTTATTAATCCATTAGTGGTCGATATATTGCAAGTCAAGTGAGTGGAAACACTTGTGCATCACTTTCAGCCAAATGTGCTTCATGCTGCTACACGTGCACAATTACAACATCCTACAGCACTTACTGTACATGCAGAGAGCAGCAGATTCTGTGTGGCCTCTGTATCAGCAGGTTATCCTGACATCTGCTGATATCAGTCCAAACATCCCCCAATTGGTCATTTTATGAAAAATCAGCATTCTTGTCTTATAGCAGGTTGGGTTGTGCTGATATATGCAATTTAAGATTTAGTTTAGTCTTTGGCATCCTCCCTTTTGCTTTATTGACAGCATGCACTCAACCTATTCTGACTGCAAATTATGATTATTCGTCTTATTCCCAGCACGATCTGAGAATGTTCTAGTGAGTTAATGTGGTCCATAAAGTTAAATATTGACCCTGCAATAGAGACAATGTTTCTTGTTTTACCTAATAATTTTATTTAGAATTAAACTCAGTTCAATGTGTTTCAGACTTTTCGACCCGCTGTGTGTATTGTGTTGCATCATTACTGTTACAATTCAAGGATATCTACTTTAGTTCATACTCCTTGCCCACTTCATTCTAGCATCTCTGTTGGAGAGGATCTTTTAGTGTCTGAGCTGACATGTGTGTGAGTCATACTAAAGTCCACCGGGTCTGTTTCTGATACAGTGAGTGAATTGCTCTTGGGTCGAGATCGTGGTATCAATCACTGCTTCTGATCTCTTTATACTCACATACACCCTTTCTTTTTCTCTCTCCATTGCTTCTGACTTCACCCTGAGAGATGGAAAGAGCCTTTCTACAGGATGTGTTTGACTGATATGCCAGATTTACAGAGAGCAGAGAACACAGTTCCTAACCCCCCCCCCCACACACACACACACACACAGTTCTGCCATCATAACCCGTTAAAGTGTAATGGCCTGAGTAAATGCAGCATTTGCGCACGGCCACAAAGCACTCCCCCCACACGCACTCTTCTTCCTCGCCATGCGTCACACTGCATCTTTCCCAACAGAATCTGCTTTAGTTGAATAATGAAGATTAAACTGTATTTGTGAACCTGCCCAGATGTGATTGTATGCATGCACAATATAACATTGACTCTAGTGTTGTTTTGATTTTGATGTTATTGGAAGCATGTAAAGAACAGTGCATCTTAAAGGTGGTTGACCCCAAAATAAATTATTTTATAATTTACTCGCCCTCATGAATTCTCTGAATTCCTTTCTTCAGCTAAACACAAGCTAATTTATTCATATATATTCGTCAATTAACAGTGATTTTTGGCAAGAACTAAGGAACTGACAGTTTCTAAAAAGATCTGTTACTTTATAAACATACAGTATATTGGTCCCAGAATGCTCACACATCCATCATAAATGTCATTAAAGTAATACAAATAAGCTTATAACTGTTATATGAAGCCAAATGTTAGGTGTATGTGAGAAACTGGTTAATATTTGAGTTTATTTAACATATAAACGCTACAGTAAAAAATAGTGACACATTAATAACTTCAGATCTCATTGATGAAATATAATGTGACAGCTAGACATGAGACACGTAACAATCAACAAGATAAAGTTATTGATGTGTTGCCATATTTGATTTTGATGCTTGGATAGGTATGAGGGTGAATACATTATGAGAGAATGTTTATAGGTGAACTGTTCCTTTAAAGGCAACTATTCTCAGTTTTAAAAGTACGTTTGATGTCTGAATATTATACATTTGATAGATTTATAGACGCACGTGCCTGGCCATAAATTAACTTCCGGTCTGTGTTTGGTCATAATATAACAAGTTATTTTATATTATTATAATATTATGGACATTTTATTGTATATTAATTGTAGGCTATTAAATTAAATTAAAACTACTCAACAGTGAAGTTGGGGCCACATAATGTTTGTATTATGTTGTTGCCGCTGAAATCATCTTTTAGTAGCGGTTATAAGGTTTACTGTTTATAAGGTTCTAATCTGTTCTACGGTAAAAGGTTATAAGCGGTTATAAGGTTCACTTGAGGAGCGATAATCTGTTCTGTTTGGCATGACTAGTCTCCCATAAGGGTTTATGTGAGGTTAACAGTGGGCAGCAAGGTGGGTTGGAATGTCATTCAAAACCTCTAACCTTTGATTGGTTAACCAGCATTTGCATACCTCCTTTAGTTATTTTAGGACATTTTCTATTTTGAGAAATTCTCAGTCATTTCTGTGTGGAAAAATACTCTTTTTACATTACCAGTAGTCTTTTCACTACTTCACCATCACCCAGCTGTAAAGCTATGTTGGTAATACAGAGTAGTTATGTAAATATCACAGTTAATTAAAGACCTAATTAAACCTTGGATTAAAAGACTTTCTAAATGAATTAGCCCATGGCAACTTTCCTTTATTTGAATCTTTTGTCTTTCCATCATACTTAGTCTCTTTCCTCATTCCACTTTTCTTTTTGGATAAAATCTCTCATGTGCTTTCTGTTTTTATCTATGCCTCATTTTTTTCCTATACCCTTCTCAAGTCTCTCTCTCTCTCTCTTTGTCTTTCTGCATAATGACATCTACTCCTCATGGTAGTTCCGCATCTTGGCTTCAGGTTCTCAGTTCTGACCCACTTACAGCCGTTTGTGTCCAGTGTGTCCCCCCCAGGGGTGGATGTGATCTAATTTAAGATCTCTGCTGTTGCCCCTCCGTACCTCCCTTTCCATGTTTCTCAGGCTGCTTAGGTTCTGAGAGATTTTAAGCAAAAATTCTCATCGCTATGGAGCTTGTTTTTTTAATCATGTAGTGGACATTCATTAATGTGAGGGGTTTATAGACGGTTTTATCTTAACAACATAACCAAACGTTACTGCGCATTCGCACTTTGGTGACCACAACTTAACTTCTGGTACACATTCGCAAACAATTGTCAAGAACTTGAGTGAGAACCCATACGCAGACAGCAGTTGCAAAAGACTTTATTTAAATAAAAAGCCCACGAGGGGGCAAACAGAAAATAAACAAGAACCAATGGTAGATAATGAACACTTAAATAAAACACTTCCCACAAGGGAGAAAAACAAGAACTAAACCGAAAATAAACACAACTCACTTCTTTGGGGACAAGGCGGACTATACGGGGAAAGAGTCAAAACAAACCAGCACGGAACTGAAAACAAGAGGGCCCTAAATGGGGAAACTAACAAGGGATAATTACACTGGGCAGGTGAGGGGAATGAAACGCTGATGGGAAGATGACGGGAAACAAGGGGGCGGGGCCAAGACACGCAACAGGAGAGCACATGGCACAAAGCAACAACAACGGCCATGTGCTTCCACACGAAACACAACAAGCACAAAAGACATGGTACTGTCACGACCCTGTCCACAGAGCTTTGAGATCTGTTTGGTTACAAGCATTATTCCAAATATCTTTGTATCACTTAAATTCAATTATTATACAATAAAATAATAATATAAGTTTATATTAACATAAATTGAATAAAGTATAAAAAAGTTATATTATTAGAAATAGCCAAACACAAACCGGAAGTTAACTGGGGGTCAGGGGTGCACGCGTCCAATGAAACGGTCTATAGAAAGTGTATCACTTACTGCTCCCCACCCCAGTGACAGTCACCTGAGTAAAGATTCAACCAATTACATGGTTTGCTTGACCGTCAGACCATTAGCCCCTGAAGGCATGATAATGTAGCCAGCAGACGTTGGACTCTGTTTTTTACCACACCCAACATTACATTGTGTGTAAAAACAAAATGTGCATTCCTTGGGAATCGACCCCATGACCTTCCAGCCTCTTCCAGCTGTGCTGCAGTTTGTTGGAATTAATGAACCTTACAAACACAGTCTGTATCTGTGTAAGAGATCTTTGTCAAAGTTTCTCTAAGAGGTCAGAGCTTGACATTCTGTTAGAGATACTGGAACAGATACTGGGTAACCAGATCAGCAACACACATACAGACACACCAAACACACACGCTTTCCCACTTCTAGATTCTCCATCTCTTTTCCCCTTCGTGCATTTTGCTGTCCCATTCCATCACTATTGTGCTCTTTCTCAAAGTCAGCAGAACTTGCTTCACATGACAGAGTCTGTTGTGTTTTTGTATCAGTGTTTCATTACCAGCTGACTGAAGAATCTCTCCCTCTCTCTTGCCTTCTTTTCTTTTGTTAGAGCCCTTCTCAAGGCTTGGTTAAATTAAAGGTCTTCAGACTCTGTCATGACAGACTCCCAGCAGGATCTGAGATCCTTTCAGGCCTGAGATGTTTCACACTTTAAAGGACCAGTCTCTCTAAAAAACACCTTTACCTGTTTTGACCTGCTGCTTTACACAACTGATAGTTGAAAGATACTATATTTATCGGTCTGTGATGATATTGTCAGTACAGTATAATGTACAGTAGAGAGCAGGAGGATTTACATTTTTTATTTTAAATTGCTAAAATTACCACTACAAACATTACTTGATAAAAAAGACAGAAAATGTTTATTATCCAATGACAAATCTCTCTCTCTAATGTTTTTGCTGATCTCTCTCTCTCTCTCTCTCTCTCTCTGTCAGGGTTTACAAAACTGTCTGTTCTGTCTCTTGGCTGTGACACTGGTTGGTTTGTTTGAGTGCTGTTGTTTGGTGTTGTTTTCCGTGGACACTAGCTGGCACAAAGGCCATGTTAACCTCTATTTTTCACTCACTTAGTATACAGTTGGTGTGTGTTATCAAGAAACACTCAGGTGCTCAAGTTTGTACGTCCCCCACTCTCAAAATTTGTGTTGATTTTGATAACATGTCATTTACCTCTGCAAAAGTCAGTCTATCTATCCATCCATACATCCATCCGTAATGTTTGCATGCCCATCTATTCGTCGATTCGTGTTTAAAGGGACAGTTCCCCCAAAACTAAGAATTCTGTCATCATTTACTCACCCTCGAGTTGTTCCAAATCTGTATGAATTTCTTTGTTCCGATGAACACAGATAAAGATATTTGGAAGAACGCTTGTAACCAAACAGTTCTTGGTCACCATTGACTAGTAGGAAAAATTACAATGATAGTGCTTTCTTACATTTTTCAAAATATCTTCTTTTGTTTTCAACAGAACAAAGAAATGTATACAGATTTGGAACAACTTGAGGGTGAGTAAATGAAGACAGACTTATCATTTGTGGGTGAACTGTTCCTTTAAAGCCTATCAAATTCTCAAAACAAAAACTTTTTGTAAAGCCATCACCAACATTTTTTGGTTTCAGTACTTTGCTAACAGACTGTTAAAAAAGCCGTAAAAACACTTCTGAGCTTCACAGACATATTTAAAAGCATTATTCAACATCAATTTCTCTCCTTTTCGCTTGTGATTTTCTTGCGTGACTTTTTATCACGTGCTGACACCTCCTCTCATTTCCTGTTTGTCTTTCATGTCTTGGTGTGCTCCCGGTAGGACGCAGGCAGAGATGGCCCACACGTGTCGAGGCACCATCAACCTCGCCACAGCGCACATCGACACGGAAGATGCCTGCAATATCGTTCTGAGCAGCGGGGGGCGCACTTACCACCTAAAAGCCAGCACGGAGGTGGAGAGGCAGAGATGGGTCACCACACTGGAGCTGGCCAAAGCTAAAGCCATTCGAATGATGAACGATCAGTCTGGTAAGACCGGGAAAACATTCTGGTTCTAGTCTTTGCTGGGCATTTAGCTGAAGGTTCCTGGCGTCAGTACAGTGGGTCATATCAAAGTCTCTTTAAGCAAGTCCACTCAGCAAACATCTTGGCAGTGTCCCCGGCCAGCTATTTCCTTAGTCAGGGAAGATAGCATATAACATGTATAATACAAATACTCCCCCTCATGTCATTCCAAGCCTGTATGAGTTTCTTAATACTGCAGGACACAAAAGAAGATACTTTGAAGAATGTTGGTAACCAAACAACATTGGATCCCATTGACTTCCATTGTTTAGACACAAAACCATTAAGTCATTTCTCAAAATATCTTCTATTGTGTTTCACAGAAGAGTCAAATGCAGGTTTTGAGACATCAAAGTGAATACACGATGACAGCATTTTTATTTTTCTGAACTTTAAAACAGCGTGTGTTTGTTGTGAGCGATAAACATAGCTTGTCTGCATATAACTGACCATTTCTAACTGTTTATTGTGTAAATTAAGTTATTCAGATGCATAAATGTTTTGAATGGACCGTATCTGTGCCTTTAGACAATGACCACCATGCCGCCCCACCTGCACGCTGTTATCACTCTGGTAAGGTAATTGTGTTTCTTTCAGAGGGTTTGCATTGAGGGTTTTGTGCAGAATAGATTTTTTTTGCAGGGGAATGATTGCATTTGCAATGGACTGTGACAGAGATGTTTTTTTATGGCTGTTTAGTTTCACTTTGCAGTATCTGATGTGGGTCATTGCTTTGCTCCAAATTGGTTAAATCTTTGCTTTTGTCTAAGGATGTCTGGGACATTGATCTGTTGAAGTGGGACCATTGGTCTTTGGTTTGAATCAAAGCATAGACCTGTTTATGCTTCTCATTAATGAATGCTGGATGGGCAAAATGCGATGGTAGCTTTGGGCTTGTGGCATGCATGGAGCCTGATTTTATTGCCTTTTTGTATGCTGTTGGTTTTGGCAGCTCAGGAGTGTTATGTTGCAGTATGTTTGATTTTCAAATTTTGGGATTCAGCCAGTGAAATGCTATGGCCGCCAAAGAGTGCGTTTACATAGACTGCAAAAGTAATGTTTTCCACAAATCGTAATTTAAATGGAAAAGCGCTATTCTTAGCTTTTTTTAAATTCCAGAGAGAACCCATGATGAATTAGCCTGCCTGGTTAGTCTTCGTATCGACATCACGACTGAACAGTAGTTCGATATTCATTTCTATAATTGCAGTCAATGTAAATGTAACCAGTGCAGGTGCCGGTTGCCATGTTTGTAAAAGGCAAATTTACTGTCATGTTTTACATCAGTAATATTATTGCATGTGTTTGATTTACAACAAAATTAGAACAAAAAACTTTGAAAAAGTCTAAATTAGGTTTGGGACGGGCTTTAAATGTACCCGATCATACAAGACTACATTTAGGGCCTAGTTCTTCTGCAGTACTGTGGGTGGTACACACACACACACACACACACACACACACACACATACCTACACACGCACACGCACACACGCGCACGCACACACACACACACACACACACACACAACACCACACACACACACACACACACACACACACACACACACACACACACACACACACACACACACACACACACACACACACACACACAGCTGTTAAACAGATGGCTTCCACTTCCATCTATAGTAAATTATGTATTCAGCATGGAAAATAAAAATCACAGTTTTACATGAAAGACATTTTATGAGAAAATCAGTTTATGAGAAAAATACATTTTATGAGAAAAAATATTTGTTCAATTTGTTAATTTAATAACTTGTTTTAAAATTATGAGGCACATTTATATTCAGAAAAAACAATAGCTGAATGAAGAGTCATTAGGTCTAAATTGTCTGTGTGGAGCTTTTAAAACTTCATCTTATAAAACAAGACAAATATTTGCTTTCATATTCTCCATATGAGTTTATTTATTTTCTATGAATGTATAATACAATGCAGAAAAAAGCCCCTGGTTGCAGTTCACCACATGAGGGCGCAAGAGATCATTTTGGCACGTGATTTGAGTTCTCATGAGAACCAAGTAAACGCTCACATGACAACAGAGCTCTTTTTTATTTCTCCCTCTAATCTCTCTTGTATTTTGGAATCTTGTCTGTATGAAATGTTGGCTGCGCTCCAGCCCCCTCTCTCCTCATTCCATTCCAGACACGGCCCACTCTCTCCTCGCTACCACAAACACACCACAACGTGCTATTTCTGCAGAGCTCTAGCTTTTCTGTGTAAGTGAGTGTTTTTGTGAATGACAGTTTTAAGTCTCTGTGGAGTCGAATAACAGACAAAACACAGTGATGTTAATGCTTTGTGTTGTTTGGAAAATCTTCCTGATCTCAAACAGGAATAATCCCTTCACTGTATTACATTGGATATGTACTATGGATCGACTAAAAAGTATGGACGATTATATATGTATATATAGTATGAATACATTCCGTATATGTCTGTCGTGTGATACTGCAAAACAACAAACAACAGCAAATGATCATATTTCAAGTGTTGATGAACTGTGCTACAAGGAAAAGAATAGATGCAAATGAGACAATAATATTGATTTGATTCAATTCTGTCTGCTTGATACTCAGCCTCAGATGTTTTAAGAAGCACTATTTTGTTTAACTATTTTGTTCACGTTTGGTCTGGACAAGATTTCCTGTGCAAAATTAGGTTCTTTTCCTCAGTGTCAGTTTTGTTTCAGCTATGAGGTCGGAGAGAGCTCTTATGAGGAAGTGAGAGACACAGAAGTGGGTCAGACTCTCATCATTGATATCGGCACCCTGAACTTTAAGAGCTTCGCTCATAACTGCACCTATTTTTATACCAACCATTTTATCACCACCCCCCACCTGTCTGTGAGTCTCATTCTTTCTCTCGCTCTTTCTTTTTCCTCGGTGTCCCACCTCGCTTTCTTTGTTTTCACACAGTCTGAGTCATTCCGACAGCAGGTTGATCCCTGGGCTATTGTGGCTGCTTGTCTGGATTTAGTACCTCAGTACGCCATCATGCTGAGATCTTGTTGAGATACGACGAAACTGATGTGCTAACATAAGGGTCATGGGTTTTAACTAACAAGTGGAATGATTGATAAACTGTATGTTGCTTTCGATAATGCATTAGTCAAATGTGTAAATGTGCACAGAGAATATATCCTCTTTTTTTCTCATGTAAATGCCAAGATGTTATAGTGTAATATCAGTAAAAGCCAGCAGGTGGCAGGCCATTCTTAATTAGTATAGTGTCCACAATTCCAACGACAGTATATTTATCAGATATTTTAGTCAATAGTTCTCGGTAAGGCAAGCATGACTATTATTATTGCTCATACAAAGGGTTAATATGAAGACAAGCAAGCTTTGACATGTAACAAAATTAGCTATAATTGATATGATCAAATTATTCGGCCTCTGTGCAATAGTGTGTTATGTTTCTAGGACTTCCCTTGTTCGTGTGACAGACGATAAAACAGGCAAAAAAATCCAATTTAAGTGACATTTTAGCTTCCTGTCTGGCATTCTCAGATAGTGTAGCTGAATGATCAGTTCTGGCATGTGCGCTCATTACCCAGCATTCCTTCCATCACAAGGCAAGAATGAACTTGAATTATGTTCCGGTCATCACTTCAGTTCCACTGCAGAACGCCTGACATGTTCACTTTCTCATTTAGCCTTTCATCTTACACCCGCTCTCCTTCTTAATAGGTATATAGTCTAGTTTCTCTGTCCGTGGTGCTGAAATATGACCTTTGTAATGTCATGAATGAAAGGTCCCATAAGCAGCTTTTTTATGGAATGCATCCCTATTGCCTGACAGGTATGACTAAAATATGTGAAATATCACGGTTCTGTGCAAAGAAAAATGTGTCCGATTCTTCAATTGTTGTCAGTTAAGAATGTTGTTTGTTACGAAAGAATGTTGCTAGCGTTGCTAGGTCAGTGTAATGCAAAGTTGTTCAGGTTATTTATTTTTTTCCTTCATGTGACATTGAGGTGACGCACTGCTGCTCTCCTGCTCCCACTCTCATTAAATCGGTTTTCAAGCGTCCTTTGTGTATGTATGTTTTTGAAGTTTTAGAAAAAGGGTGTGGCTATTTCAATGGCTGTGTCTGGCAGAAATTCTACAACAGCTATAATAACACAGCACCTTTATTGGTGATGGTTGTCTTTTGACTGGTTTCCCGGGTATTTCATGCTGAATCTCTCTCTTACACCTACCTTTCCTCCTCTCCTAGCAGACACTCTACCCCACCCTTTCTTAATCTCTCTTTTATCATCTCTCTCTCCCTCTGTGTCTCCCAGTAAGCTCATTCGTTATCCCTGATTGTAAACCAGAACAGAGAACTGACAAAAGTGACCTCTTCTTTTATGAGCATGAGCTCATAGGCAAGACTTCTCTCTCTCCCTTTCTTTTCATCTATCCATCTCTCTTGCTCTATCTGTCTGTCTCTCTCTCTCTCTCTCTCTCTCTCTCTCTCTCTCTCTCTCTTTCGCTTGCTCTGGCTGGATTCTTTACTGTTGAGTGAATCTCATCCCAGTGGAGAGGAGGTAGAGGAGGAGGTGGCTCGGTTCTGTGTGTAAGTAATATCATAGCATGTCTGGGTTTAATGTTTAAATATGTATAGGATGTTTTATGTATAGGATGTTTCAAGTGTTGTGATGATTATATTTTTGGTATTAATATTGACTATAGTAGGATCTAAATTCTATAAGTTTCTGCTGTGCATGCTGTTTGCAAACGGTGTGTGTATGTTATTTGTGGGGCGTATGTTAAATGTCTCACCGCCGTGCCATGTCACAGTGTATGTTTTATAATCTCACACACTCCATTCTGACCTGATTTACTACACACTGACAGACGGTGAATATCTCTCTTTCTTATCCTCATACCTCCATCCATCTCTTCTCTTCCTATCTAATGCTCCTTTCTTTTTCATCTCTGTTCATCGGGTATTACGGTGTGATTTGCATGTGGTTTGTGTGTGTGAGACAGAGAGCGAGAGTAAACCATGCATGTGGGTCTTAATCTAAATTTTGCCTGTGCTGTGGTGACCAGCCATGGTTCTTAGAGGTTTAGATTAAAAAAATCAAACAATAGAAGTCAATAGAAAGTCCCCACTATGGCAGAAAAACAAATATGTTGTTGTATGTTTGTTTTAGCCCATAGGGAGATTCACTGTACAGCTGAGAGACTCTGTATGCTTGGATACACACTGTGGTTTCTATAACAGTCGTAATTGAAACTAGCAAGAAAGGGAAAAGAAGAGGATAGATGGAGGGAGGGAGAGAATCTCTATCCACAAGAGCATTCTGAATCCAGCTTTGGTGATGTTTACAGCGTGAGACATGAATCTGCTGTTAATTATCTGCCCAGCTGCCCCGTTATCACTTGCAGAATAATGCCTCAGAATGGGATTGGCATAGCACGCTTGCTCATGCACATTTATGCCTTTCGCTTGCCTCACTTTTTTAAACTTTCCCTTTTCTGTATTTTTCTCTTTTTACTCAAACCCATTTTTCATCCTCACAACATCTTTTTGTGTCATGTGATGTCCCTGGATGCTGCTGGAATCTGTCCCCTTTGCCTTGGACAAGTCTGTGCGTGTCATTGATGTTCTTATCCCATGTCGTTTTTGTGCCGTTTAAGCCTTTATGTCAAGCTTATTGTTGGTCTTTTCATACGTTAATGTATTTAGTCTTAAATGCTTTAAACCCCCAGGTTTCGATTACACAATATCACCACGATTTTGGCAGAAGGTAGTTCTGGTGATTTATAAATAACCAATGAATTAATCGTTTTTTCTTGTGTTGTGTGTCTTGGTGCAATTGCATCTGTGATACTTTACAACATCCCGACAAAAAAAAAAAAAGTGTTTCAGTATTGTTTTTTTCTGATACTCGTCCATTTTTGTCATCATACAAATTCATATAAACATGCAGATCTGTTTTAATTACACTTCCACAGTGTTTCCCTGGTTTATCTCCTATTTCTCCATCGCCGGTCTGCATGATGTATTCTCATTCCAGTACTGTTTCATTCTGCTTCACTCACTTGCTCCGCATTGATTGCTTGTATGGTTTCATTTGGCCTCTGCTCTCGCCACGTGGTTGAGCAGATGGCATAACCGTCCTCTTGATCTCTGAACCTTCACATTTGAACCATTTCAAGTGATACGCTAGAGCCCTCCTACATCCAGAACTGTCTTTAAGCCAGTAGTTCTCAAACTGGGGGCCGTGGCCCCTGTGGGGGCCCCGAGATGGATCCAGGGGGCCACAGATTTTGTGGCATTTTATGAAATATAGAAATTGATCATATATTTTATGCAATCAAACATCAGAAAAATAAGACCACCAGACAAAAGAATTGATGTTTCAGCATTGTATAACCGAATATGTTTTTGTTTAAATAAAAATGTTAAATTTAAGATTATAAGTCTTTATTTGGGGGACCGCAAAGCGATGCACTCTACACAAAGGGGGCCTTACAACGAAAAAGTTTGAGAACCACTGCTTTAAGCTTCACAGAAGCATCTATAAGTGCTCAAAAAAAGTTCTCACTTTTTTCTTACACACATAAACCAGGACGAACGATTTTGCTCTAAGTATAGAAGCCACTTCTCTGTTAAATGCTCCCTGGTGTGAAACGTACAGAGTGAGAGAAAGTGCGAGACTGAGATAAGGGAGTGTCTGAATGTGTTTGTGTGAGTGTGCGAAACAGACAAGCAGGCAGATGGACTGATCTGTAGAATCTTTATCATCACAGTCCGCGGGAACGTATTCAGTGTCTCCCATCTCAGCAGAACGACACTCAATCACGGCCGCTGACCTCACGTACACCAGGAAACGATCTGTTGTGCCCAATAAACAAGCGCAAACAGCAAAATCTCACTTTTTTGAGCCAACACAAACACTGCGCTTGGATCGGGATGTGAATGGCATGAAATGATCACTGAAATTTGTGGAAGAGAGAGATCGAGAGGAGTAAGAGCGAATGGCATATTAATCGTTTTAGAATGAAAGGGATATCATATGAAACCGTCACTTTGAGCAGTATGGATCGCTGCATGTGCGCTGGGATATAGATTGCTAACAGACATAATAGCCATGAAACGTCTCTGTTGATTTGATGGAGAGAAAACACTGCTAATGTGTGTGTGAGAGTGGCATTGGCATGTTGCTTTTTAGCTGAGACAGATATAAATAATCAGTAGTGTCTGATCCGGGCTACAGTAATTGGATTGCTGCCTCATGGATGTTATTGATGAACCATCATCTGCATTTGATTAACTGTCTTTGGACCCGTTTAACATGCACAAGCACATCACTGCATCATCTGCTTGTTTTAAACTCACTGTTTGCTTTAAATTGTATTACTTGTAGGTAGGGATGTAACGATTCACTCAGCTCACGATGCGATGCGATTCACGATTCTGATGTCACGATGCGATTTATTCACGATTTACTCACGATTTATTTTTAAAAAATGAGTTGAAACAAATTAGAAATGAACCACTTCCCTTGCATTATTTCTTAAATGCTTCACGTTTCTTTGCATAATAAAATAATGTTTTATTTCAAATAACAAAAATAAACTGCGATTGTATAACAAATTAATAATAGAAAAAGTCTCTTTAATATAAACAAACTAATACTGTCTGTGCTTTTCTTGGATTTTTTTGCATTTAAGAAATATCAGCATCCACGTTTAGGTTTGCAGTGAAAATAGCGGCCCCTGCTGTTCAAAAAATGTATTGCGATTTAGTTCAAGCCTCAACCGATTTGAATCGTCACTCATTATAACCGATTTTCAACCGGCTCACGGTGAATCGTTACATCCCTACTTGTAGGGGTTTTACAATATACCGGTATTGAAAATAACCGTGGGATTTCAAATCATGATTATTGATATCATGTTAATTCTACACATGAAAAAAGAATTCAGCACCTGTTTTAAGTTTTGCCTTAAGAGCCAGAATGGTTACAATCTCTATCTTTAATCCTCACGCTCGAATTTTAAATGTGATTTGTTGGCCAAAAAAGAAACAAAATTAAAGATGAATTTGACTGATAGCATTATTGGTTCTTCAAAAAATACATTTAACTAGATATTATGATAATATCTTTACTGTAAGTGGAAAAAAAAAACCTGATTTTGTGACATCATATTGTTTTTTCATATTCATCATATTTCAGCAGATAAAAGACGTCCGGGTGTTTTTGCTCCAGTAATGCATGTCTTTTCATTTTGTGCTGTATGTACCAGTCGGGTCAAAGGCACTCTGTCTGTCACAGGATCCAAGAACAGCCAGCTGGATCACAGCCAGGGTCTTTAGGGCAAACGGAGAGTCTGACTGGTTAACATGCAGAATGAGAGGAGAGAAGAATTACGCCAGTGTCATGAACCATTTGGTTCGTCTAGTCAAATCCCAAAGCGATTTAATTTTGTGAAAGACCTTAGGATATCTAATCCTCATTTGAAAACCTCATTTTCATACCTGTATGTTTAGTGTAGCAGACTGTGTCGTAGTAAATCCCCAATGCCTCTCATACGGTCTCACTGATTAATGCTTGGTGAATTTCCTTTGAGAATATTGACTCAATAATTCTCAGTTATTGAAGGTGTCTGTTTGTGTTTGTGTGTGTGTATGAGTCCGTGTTTGTGTGTGTATTGGAACTATATTAATCATTAAATATAACATTTCAATCAATTCCCAGAGGACAAAATCAAGCCCTGTCCTTCATGTTTTTTTTTTGCATTCCAGAAGCTGTTCCACTCATACTGCATGTCAGAATTCAGTAAAAAAAACAGCATCACAATTTCCATTTTATGGTGACTTTAAGTGTCACAAGACCAAAAGTTGATTAGCCATACACGAAGGCTACAACATTTAAGCATAAGTCCTGTTCATAGTTAACAGTGTTCTTGTGAATTCCTGTTTTATCACTAAAGATGAGCTCTATTAAAGGGATACTCCACCAAAAATGATCATCATTTACTCACCCTCAAGTTTCTTTGGTCTTGGAAAAATGTTAGAAACTGACATTTCTGGGACATCATTGACTACCATAGTGGGAAAAATGATCGTATCATATTTTTTGTTCTGTTGAACACAAAATGAGATATGAAGAATTTTGGAAAGCAAAAATGTTCTGTGGCACCTTTGACTGCCATTTAAATTTTTCCCATTATGGTAGTCAATGATGTCCCAGAAATGTCAGTTGCTAACATTTTTCCAAATATCTTTGTGTTCAACAGAACAAAGAAATGTATACAGGTTTGGAACAACTTGAGGGTGAGTAATTCATGGCAGAATGTTTCTTTTTGGGTGGAGTATCCCTTTAAAGGAGTAGTTCACCTTCAAAATGAATATTCTGTCATCATTTACTCACCTGACTTTCTTTCTTCCGCAGAACACAAAAGAAGATATTTTGAAAAATGTTGGTAACAGAACAAGCACAGCCCCCCATTCACTTCTATTGTAACCAATGCAAGTGAATGGGGGCTGTTAGCAACATTCTTCAAAATATCTTCTTTTGTGTTCAGTTCATGGCCTCTAGGTCACATCCACTTCATCTGTTATCAGTGAGATTCTATTTGAGATTTTATGCTTCAGAATGTGTGCTGTCCGCCATCCTTCTGCTGGGTTTTAAATATAGACTTTCCTCTTTTAGCATGTTTCATATCTCACTTTTCTTTCCCTCTGTCTATCTGTGTTTGACTACTGCAGTCAGACTGTTAGAGCTGTTATCTGTGGTTATGATGCGCATGTTTAGCTCATTGATCGATCTGCTATAGCTCACTGAAGTCATCCTGCAATTACATCGGTTATGTGCTGCTTTCACACTTTCTTTCAGAATTGAGCAAATTCCCTTATTTAGATAGAGCTATCTGAATGGAAGGAGTGCAAAACGATTGCTGTCAGATTATGAAATAATTGCGCCGGGCTTGTCGCTGGTGAGCCATCTGCCCTTTATTCTTTTCATCTGTTACACTCATTATTTCTGCCGCCAATTACCTGACTGAATCACAGCCGCTGTTGGTCCTCCGTACAGAGGAATTCAGTGCTGGTAACTGCTGGTCTAAAACTGCAGCATTGGGGAATGGTGAAGAAGTATTTTTACCATAAAACCATTGTTTGGTTGAGGGTTTAAAATGGCTGAAAAAGAGCAAGCAAAAACAATTCTGGATGCAATCTTCAATTAAAAACATATCCATCATATTTCGTCGAATTGTGTGTGAAAGGTTGCCTGTATTGTAAAAACAAACGTTTGTGTTAGCATGTGTGTGGCGTGTGCTTTGGCATCCGTGTACTTGTCAGTTTTGATTAATAGAATTGAGTCTGATGGACACGCACGCACGCACGCACACACACACACATTAGTCAAGGTGACCTTGTGGAGCAGCAGCTGTAACGGAGTAGACACAAGAACACAATGTGTGTGGGTGTATCTGACTTTGTTTTTGGGGACTGCATACCAACTAAACAAGCTTAAAAATGGTACAGAACAACTTTTGAAAATCTTAAAATGCAGAAAGTGGTAGTGGATTCATCTCATTACGCCTATGGACGGTCCCCACAGAGATAATAAACCAGAGTGTGTGTGTGTGATTGTTACAGCACATCAGTGACCTTGTCCTGCTTTAAACGTTCAGTGCACTGCGACACAGAGCTCTGCTGGGGCTGAACGGTGCGAGGGTCTCTCTGCACTCATTATTCAGACAGGATTGTCGAGTGTATGCATATGTGTGTGTTTTAAAGTGTATGAGAGTTTTGAGTTGAGTAATGAACTCCGAATACGTAGGCTACACAGAAATCTGGTTGCTGTTTTAAGCCTGAATTTATTATTTCCGTGTTGTGTTTTACAGAAAAATAATGAAGGATGTGACTTGATTTTATTTGTCAGGAATTAAAGTTCCAGTGTATGAAATTTAGTGGCATCTAGCGGTGAGGTTGCGAATTGCAACCAACGCCTCACTCACCTCTCCCTTTTGAAGCACTACTGTGGCCGACACAGAACTAAGATGTCGTCACATTTTCGCTTCTTTGCCGATGGAGATAGCGTATACGAAATATGCTCTGTAGAGCAGTTTGTCCGTTTAGGGGTACTGTAGAAACAGCATGGTGAATTCCATGCAAGGGGACCCGCAGTGTACGTATGTAGATAGAAATAGCTCATTCTAAGGCAGTGTTTCTCAAACTTTTTCTCCCATTCCCCACTTTGGGTGTAGGGAAGGGTTCGGAGCCCCACCTGTCCCCAGTCGCCCCAACAAAATGGTAAAAAACTTTAGGTTCACTGTCTGTCTTGGTTTTGTCTGCTGGTGCCGAATTTCCAGTTTTCTTTTCATTTGATGTCACAAACTTATCCATTGCTAACTTTTATACCCGCTACCTACTGCCCTCCTCTTGTTTCCCCTTGTTCCGGCTACTATGGTTCCACGTGACATTTTTCTTCACAGTCTGATGTTGTTCTAAGTAAGCCTTACATTTAAATGCGTCATTGTTGGTTATTTTGAGTGTATGGTCAATAAATAAAGGAATTCATAGAGATGGGCACAAAATAACCAAATTTCCTCCTGTTTGTCACGCCCACTTGTCATGTCTCTATTACCCACCAGTGGGGCCCGCCCCACACATTGGGAAACGGTGTTCTAAGGTAATAAAAACATAACACTTCATTATGTAAAATCTTCATACACCTCTGAAGACATAGTTATGTAAATTATATTGCATTTCTGTCAATAGATCCTCTAAAAAATGACGCACTGGATCTTTAAGTGGATTTGACACTATTGTCTAGTATGTGTACTACTATAGACCAAGAAACGTTGTATCAATATGGTCCTCGTGACAATATGGCCCATGTTTCAGAATGAATGGTTTACAGTATGATCAGGAACATGTACTGTATTGAACCTCTGTTCACTCTACAGTTACTTTGGATCATGCGAATCTAACAAATGAAAGTTTTAATGTGTTTAGCTTACCCTGATTCCTCATTTCAAACTCCCAGCTTACAATAAAGGTGGTGGGTGAATGTGTTCCTCACAGTTTGTTCCAGTCAAGACAGCAGTGTACCGCAGACTACTGTATCCCCCACCCCCCCGCTCCACCACCACACTGCATTAAGCTGTGTATGAGGAGAGGAATGCCAATATGCTGCTGTGCTGTCAGAGTGAGTGCGTGCGCTCTGAAGGTTAGGCAGGAGAGCGAGGATGTGAAATCAAGGCCATTAAGGTCTATACTTGTTCTGGCTCAGAGAGGCGTTTGCTCCTTTGCAGCATGACGGTGAGGTCCGGCCGCTTCCCCCCCGCACTCATCCGGCTGATGTAGCAGTCCGGCGTACTTCCTGCGCAGCGGTTGGTTGTGTAAGCGCGTGCGAGGAGCGGAGAGGAGGGAGAAAGGAGCGGCGGGCCCGTAGCATAGTGGAATGAAGAGTGGAGCATGCTGGGAGCCGGGAACCGTGCGCTCCTTCTGCAGTGGCGGCTGCCTGAGCCGCTTCGGCCGCGGTCAGTGCCCTCATCCCAGAGGAAGAGATGACACTTCCTCATCTATATCACACACTCCGGCTCCTCTTGCTCTCGTACGGGCCCCGACTCGCTCCTCTTCGTTCTGCCATCTCCTGAACCTCACCTGTCTCAGAGGTACTGTACACAAATGTCCGTCTGACTCTCACTGTGTGCTGCTTTTGCTTTATGATTTGTCTGCATGTCTCTTTCTCTCGGACTGCTTGACAGGAAGTGTGGGTCAGCACTTCCTGTCAGCCACATTTCCATGTACAGAAGTTGATTGACGGGTCCAAGCATGCTGTAATTCTCAGTACATTCTATCTCTTGTCTCTTCCTTACTCTTTCTTGCTCATTGTCTTTCTCACTTATTCTGTCTCTCTTTTGTTTTCTCTTTCTGTATTTAAATTGTGTTTGTGCACAAAATGTAAACTTTGTTGTTCTTAGTAGTTTTAAGCTATTTGGTGACAAAATCAGGAAAAGTTTTGTTTGGTGTTGAACTAGTGTTGTCTACTGGGTTCTTATTTATTTATTGTAATAAAAAAATCACAACCTATTGTAATATAATAATATTTGATAGGCACTTTCCATTCAGTACCTATCAAATATCTATCTATATGGTATTGAACAAAAGAGACTTGAACAAGAGTTATTTTGTTCAGTATTAGGATATACTGTACTGTATATATGTGGTTTATAGCTTTGCACAATTTACCTTATTAAATAAGGTTGGTGAAACCACCTGTCATTCAAGTGGCCACGCCCTTAATTATGCAGACTTTTAAGGCGTAATATAATTTAAACGGATGAGTTATAAAAAAATTCACCCCCCTCACAGTTGTAATGAAGGGCAAAATTAGCTATATGGACCTGTAAACATGTTTTTTTCTGCTGTAAAGTTGGGCATTTTAACATGGGGCTCAATGAGATTCTGCTCTGTTTTGGAGCCAGTCTCTAGCGGCCAGTCAATGAATTGGAGTTTAAGTCACTTCCGAGTTGGTTTCACAATAGAGACCAGAAAGTTGCCGCTCGGAGTATTAACAGTTATAGCATGATGTTTCAGGATCATCATTTTCAGCCATGTGGTCAATGAAGGTCAGCTGGTTTTCCAGAAGAGGTGTTTGTCACACCTTGTTTTGATCATTTGTGTTTTGCTCTGAAATAAGTTTTCTAGTTTCAGTACTGTCCAAGTAGAGATGTTTCAGTTTTAGTAATTAGACAATTCAGAAGGTCAGTTTCTTGGGGAAGGTTGACATTTTAGTCTTTAGTAATGTAGAAGACATAAAAAGGGTTTGTTGGCCCAATTATGATATAGAAGTTGTTTTAAATAGGCTACTTAATTATTCTCTATTTGTTACTTTACATCACATTATTAAAGTTACTTTGCTCTGTTGTCTGTGTAGGAGAGAAAAGAGGTTATTTAAATTTAAGTAAGTGTCCTTGTGGGACAGTGTGACATTGAAACGCATGTACACACACACGCACACACACACACACGCACACGCACACACACACGTGCACACACGCACATGCACGCACGCGCGCACACACACACACACACGCACACACACACACACACACACAATTTATGCATAATTTGCATTTTGCTACACAGACAACAATAAATGATTAAAATATGCACAGTTATTTAATTTATGATGTCTGTAATTGTCTCAGGAATATAATCAGCACTATTTTAATTGACACAGAGTGAGTAGTATTAAAGGCAGAATAGGTGATCCTGTCCAGAATTTTTTTTTGTCATGCTGGTTTGAAATCTCTTTACATCCTGATAGTAATCAAGAAGTATAGTGGTCAAATAATATTTTTATATTTATATATCGTCTGTGAAAAGGCGTAGGACCAAAAAACATTCGCCCAATCAAAACGTTCTGTCTGAATGCTGTGACTGGTCATGTGTACATTTTCAGCCAACGTATTTTGCATACCACTGCGCACCCGTTCACGCAGACATCATATGTCATCAGCGCGCTCACGTCCGCTGTCAATGTAGGGAGAATAGCAGACAATCAGCAACAACCAAACTTTCCTGCTGAACCGACAACAAGTAAATCTACAAAACAGTTTTTTGAAAAAGCAGTGACGAAAAAAGGTGTGGATCATGAAAGAGGAAAAACTCGAATTAACATCGGTTCAGCTCTTACACGATGGAGAAAGCTCCGGCAGGCAAAGGGTTTGAAAGACGATACCATGATTGCTCTCTTTCCTTGGGACAGGTATGTACATGCTTCGAGAAGAATTTAATGGATTTAATTTGTAATTCGTTACGTGGATTTACGAAATACATTCATGTGTTTGGAGGAGGCGTGGCTTTGGAATCGCATAGAGGGTGGGATTATAATTTCGGTGCTAGCAGGCTAAAGTTAGCACCTTTCCAAATCAACCACTCCACCTCTAAGTAGTAACAACCAGCCAGTAGACCTAATTTATAAACCCATTTAGGGCTCGCAAACATTTTTATAGTTCTTTAACAAAGAATGGCTTCAGTCACAACGAACATATGTTTGGATTTGAAGCCTTGTGAAAGAGGATTGAGATATTCCAGTGTAAAGAGAGTTACAATACTCCAGGTGCGATAAAACAAAAGCATGTGTAGCTCTTTCAAGGTTTTGGAAAGATTAAAAACACTTTACAGCCGTTTTAGATGGAAAAAGCTTGTCTTAACCACTGTATTTATATGTTGATCGAACTTGAGGGAGGAGTATGTTCTGATCAAACATACATTAAACATGTCTGCTGTTTTGCTAAATTGTATGTAATTTATTGTCAAATATTACAACTAATTTGTTATTCTCATTGTTCAATAAGTAAATGGATTGGAAAGTGGTTAAAAAAATACTTTTACTAATTTACAGACAGAAACAACCCCTTATTGAAAGTGAGCATTATACCTAAAGTGAAAATTAAAATAACAGGGACAACTCTGAAATAAAAGTGATAGATATATTATACAAGAACAGTTAGTGTATAAGCAATACATGTGATTTTGCAGGTGTTTTAGAACAGGCATTTAGGTATGTGTCAAGGGATATGGCAGGGAGATCAGGTTATCTGAGGAATGTCAAGGCTCTTGATATCTGTCCATTTTGATATTAAAGAATTATGTATCAGTCTGTCCATAAATTAGTTAGAATGACCAACGATTGACATTGTATTTACATTCATTGTAATAAGGTTTGCCAATTAGTCAATCCTAATATTCAGAGACTATCCAGTGTCACTCATTGACCGTAATGGAGTTGGCAGAATATGACTGATGTTGAGGAGAAAGAAGAGCCCCACTGAAAATACCACCTTACACCAGTATGAGTTTCTGTGGTAGCATAGACTGCTTATGCTGGTTAGTGCTGGTTTGGGGCTAGTGTTTAATTTGCTTTCTCCCAAAAAGAAATACAGTGCATTTAAGGTACATTTTATCAGCATGTGTATTTCATGGGAGTCAAACCTGTGACCTTTGCTAACATAATGCCCTACCAATCGAGTTACAGGAACACAAGCTGGTTTGTTCAGTGGTCCCAGGAATGTCACAAGAAGATTTAAAGGTGCTCTCTGCTCATTGCAGTGCTACATAATCTACAGTAGCCTATAGCTGCATCATCATGTTTCATCTGGAGCATGTTCACCTGATCTGCCAGTTCAGGTGTTGATATTCTTCTCACTACTGAGCTGGCAGAGCGTTTTAAACACAGATAGATGACAGCTGGTGGGCACATAAAAGCTATTTAAATCATTTTCAATGTGTGCATGTCCTGAAGCACTTGGCATGCATTTGGAGGGGTTCGGCAACTAGGAAATGCTCTCTTGACACAATAGAGTTTTATACTCATTGATCAATGGGCATTGGGCATGTAGAGACATTTTTTCGCTTTCTATAGGACTGGAAAGGACAGACTCTCTGCTCGTTTAAAACAAATCTGTTTACAGGCGCAGAGTAGAAACTATTTCCAACCTTCTTACATGGGATTCCTTTAATTCCTTTAGAAATCCTTTTTAATATTTGGAGTTCTGTAATAGAAAACTTGAAAGCTATTTTAAATCCTGTGTGAATGTGAGCTATTGCCGAGAATCACATTAGTACAGTCAATTTGGAGGTGTGTGTGACCAGATTATAAATGGATTCATTTCAAAGTAATTCCAAAGTTGGTCAATTGAAATTTTACTGACACTTTTTTGCATGCTTTCTGTCAAACAATAATTAATTATCCTAAATTATCCACCCTGTTTTCTAATGGTTTGAAGTGTGACAGTCCCGTCTATATGAACTGTTTTTGTAGTAAAGTGAAAGTGAAAGGCATGTGAGGCCAAGTATGGTGTTCCATATTGTGCTCTGCATTTAACCCATCCAAGTGCACACACACACAGCAGTGAGTAACACACACACCGTGAACACACACCCAGAGCAGTGATAAGGTTGGCTGTATATGTGGGCTCAGTTAAACCCTGCAGAGGGAAAGAAAGATGCTTGGAATGGAATACTGGTGTACTGCATACTGTGATATGAATACTGTCAAGTGCCAACTATATTTTAAAAATAGCATGTGAAACAGTCTGCCGTATGCATTGTGCTGCACATTTTAAACAGTAGTGTCATGCTATTCTATTCTATTCTATTCTATTCTATTCTATTCTATTCTATTCTATTATGTAAAGGCTTTCTGTTCTAATCTACTGTATGTTGTTGTCACATGACCTCATTTTGTTGCATGCTTAATCTAGCCAGTAGTGGGCATTTATTCCATTATTTATTTATTTATTAGAACATAAATAGGGTTATTTATCACCTTTAATCTAATTTGGTCTAAAAATGCATTGAAAATCTTAGCTCTGTCCCTAGGTTGACAGTACTTTTATAATACAGTATTTTTTTTATTTTTAAGCAGGCTATTGTGTATATATATATATATAAATTAATGTTGATTTTTTTAAGTTCATTAAAAATCTAATACTTGCTCACATTTACTCAAGTATTTTTACGTTTTACTTGGGTAAAAGTACACATTTTTTTAAGTATGTAGATTTACATGACAATACATTTGCAAACTTTGCACATGTTTTAATACATACACTGCATTAGCATACCCACAAATTCCTATGTCAGCAGCAGTCACACGAGTCACAGCTCAAAGATTCATAATGGGATGTGCGAGATCAGCCAGTGTGCACGTTTGTATGTACATATGTGTATCTGTGTTTGTGCTTAAGAACAGCTAATGGAAAAAGAGAAAAGAAGAAGCAAAAGGAATTGGATGATTTGATTGAGCACAGTGTTCAGGCCGTCTCAACCTTTCCAGAGTTTAGACCCCTGAGATTTATTCTGTTAAAATGAACAGTCAATAACTGTCTCCAGTCCAGAGGTTTATTATAACATCCACCAGCAAAACAGAATGCAAAGCTAGAAAAACGGAGGCAAAGGTATATGCTTGAATCATAGGGTGAAGTTTAATTTAGTTAGTGTTTAATTAAACCTGCTCATTCATTCATTTGAATATTTTATATTTGACTGTTGTCACTCGCACCGGTTATCTGCATTCATGTCTCTCATATAAGTCTGCAGTATTCATATCCCCAAACAATTTTTACTTATGTCCACGTTATCAACCTTCTGCGTCTGCCTTCAATGAAAAGTGCCCTAAAGTGACCCCTCACATGGAGTGTGTTCTCTATCTGCATGTGTTGTTGAGTCATGAGAAGGTTAATGTGTTCAGTCTCTGAACAGTTTGCTGACTGCGGCTCTGCTCTCTGCTGAGGAGGAACAAACACAGCCAGATCAATCTCACCCTTGCCCCGCTCGGCTGATCGGAAGGAGGTTACCATATCCTCCTCTCTCACACGCACTGTGCCATGTCTTCTTATTGGCCCTTCTGTAGAGCCATAATTCCTTTTATCATAGAAATGTGTAATTTTTAAATATATCATCTGCCTATTTGTCTACTTGGAAATGTAGTAGGCCTACATAATTCTCTGTGGCCCTGTTGAATCATACAAAGTGAGCAGTTTCTTATTTCCACTTGCAAAAGTGATACTTGGGGGTTACTTACGTGTGTGTGTGTAAATTTTCGTTTAGATCCACTTCTACAGGCATTTCCAGTTTCATTATTCACTCTTAAAAATAAAGGTGCTTAAAAGGTTCTTCACAGCGATGCCATAGAATAACCATTTTTGGTTCCACAAAGAACCATTCAGTTAAAGGTTTTTTAAAGAACCATCTTTTCTGACCACAAAGAACCTTTTGGGAAACAGAAAGTTTCTTTGGATGTTAAAGGTTCTTTATGTAACTATAGACAAAAACGTTTTTCAATGGCATCGTGGAGCACCTTTAAGGGCCTGATCAGACAGAACGCGTCTTTTGCTGTGAGACGCGCCTCTTATGCGCGCCGGGCGCCTCGCGTTTCTGCCGCCTGCTGCGCCTCGCATTTAGGCGGAGCGCTCTGAGCGCCCGAAGTTGAACAAAAACTCAACACTGAGCAGAAAAGCGCTTGATGTCATGTGCACTTTTTCCATTGTCCAATCGGATGAGTGGAGAGGCGGGGCTTCCCTTGTCGCAATGCTCGGAACGCCTGGAGACATGGAGGAGAAACTTGTTGTGGCTGTTTCGGGTTACCTAGCAACATACAAAAAACGCTGCGCGCTGCTCTTTTCAAAGAGTCATCAAAAGAGCAGCGCGGCGCACCTCGCGTTTTCGAACATGAAAAGCGCGTTCTGTGTGATCGTACCCTAAGAGCGTTCTTTTCGTCTTTGCATGCCATAAAATGACAAAAAGCTATTCATTTCTGTTGGTGTAAAACATTTTGTCAAGAAATTACTGACTGGTATTGTAATTACCAGTCCTTGAGTTTGATGAGATGAGTTTACCTTAGATGAGTTTGGTCAGACCAAAGCATCTGTTGTCTCCGTTTTGATTATTAGGAAATGCAGTTGTGTCTAAAACGTTTCTTCTTACATAATATTGTGTGTAGTTACCATCTCCCATAGCTATCCACACTAAGTATGTGAGTGTGTTTTGCTGCTTTGTGTACATGATCAGTGTCTATAGCAATGTTCACTAGGCGACAGTCTTTGGAGCCACAGCCACCTGTAAAATGAGCATATATAAATGAGGGACATTAGGAAGACTTGTGTTCTCACACTCATTAATGTGGGAACAGCTGGAAAGCACATTGTGCTTTGGGGATTTCTTTAGCCTGTTTTTAAATAGCATTTTGGACCAAATTGGATCGTAAATATAAAATGGCACATATGAGTTTAGTGTAGTTCAGGCAGGAAAAATAAAAGAGGAAAAATAGAAGAAATCCCATAACTGCACCTATAGAGAAAAAGTTGCTCCTTGGATTCATTTACATTTATGCATTTGCCAGACGCTTTTATCCAAAGCGACTTATTGCATTGTACTATACATTTCTTTCTGACTTTGTGCAATCCCCTGGGATCGAACCCATGACCTTGGCGTTGCTAGCGCCATGCTCTAACCACTGAAGCATTCTGAACCGCTATCCTGAAGCATTGCGTATGACTTAATCAAATTAGTTTCCTTACACTCAAACTATAGATTTGGATTTATCTGAATGCTTAGCATTTTTCTTCAAATATATATCTTCTTCACACCATACTGGAAAAACAAGTTTCAACTCAAAACAAGTTGCAACTCAAAACAAGTTGCAACTCAAAACAGCAGTACAATACCAAATAATTGTCAATGTTTATCAGTTTGTAGTTAAAACCATGATAAAGGTTAAATCCACCACACCTTCAGATTTTCTCTCTCTTTTTGTGTCTAGATGACTCTGCAGACGAGGAGCCGACGTCTCAGTCGGACCACAGTGAGATTCAGGGCACTCTGAAGACTTTGGCCAGTAAGTTGGACGACCTCAGCACTTGTAATGACCTGATAGCCAAGCACGGAGCGGCTCTGCAAAGGTCCCTGAGCGAACTTGAGGCCTTACGCGTGCCTCTGGAAGGAGGAGAGAAGATCAAGGCTGTCAATGAGAGAGCCACCCTCTTCCGGATCACCTCCAATGCTATGATCAATGTAAGTGCAGACTCTCTCTTGCCACATACACAGATGTTAAGTCACAATACAATACAAACTATTTGGTTTGCTTTTAATTCTTTGAGTCAGGTAGCCATTTATTTATTTTTTTAAGATGTAATTTGGGAATTTAAATCTGAATCCATTAAAATCTCATGGTCACTGTGGGTCTAAAGTTGAAAGTTGTTGCTTTTTTGGTTTGTAATCAATGAAGGTAGAAGAACTGTAACCTCCTCTGCTGGGATCGATACAGGCCTATGTATAGCTCCTGGATTTGTGAATGTCCTCTGTGTCTTATATTTGATTTCCTAAATCAAATTTTGGACAGGTATTACTATCCTCAGCGACGAAAATCAATACTGGATGCGATTTCGTCTTGTGTGTTCTCATTTTAACTTTGGTAGACATCACTGAGCTCATCAGTCTGTGTCAAGCTTGGGTGAACTCTGGCAATTTCATGCTACTTATTTTTATTTTCTTGTGACTCGCTGAGAATTTCAACCAAGTGAAAAATGTACATGGACTGCATCATCAATTTACTAACTTAACCCTAAGTGTATTTGTGTGGCTATCCCAAAATCACAGACACTGAATACTCTTACATGCAACATGATTTAAGAGTTCATTTTAAAGCCATGAACTCTGTGATCTGTCAAATCCTGCGTCTTTTTCTGCAATCCTATTGTCATTTTAGTGTTTAACATTCATTTGAAATGGGATCCCGTTCCATGAACTCCACACATTTCAGTCTTTTTTTACGGACTTAATCCATTTTAACTAGGGCAAACTTTGTGACATTAGCATAACCCATTAGCCCTGTGAACGACAGTAAGCGTTTGAGTGATCTAACTCTCAGGTCATCAGATTTGCATGCTATCTCTGTTTGGTCAGCTGTGTGGACTCTTCTTTTGTTCATCATTTCTAAAAATGATTTATAACCGGCTGAATAGAAATACACACACATAATGAAAAGTGCTGAATAGCAGTGTGTGGCCCAGCTCATTAAACCACTATTACACTGAGCCACAGCTCTAATGAGAGACAAAATCTCTGTGTGTGGTGTGATGCTATGAGGATTATCCTGACACTGTCAATGTTATACTGTATGTTTTATATTCGTCTATATGTAAAATAAAAGGAGAGAGGAGATGCAGAGACTTTCACACTGCACTTGTGAGGTCCGCTCGTACATTTGCTTTAAATGTAGTAATAGCAGAATTGTTTGGTTGTTAGGTTGGGGTATATTCAAATTTCAGCTCAATTCATATTCATATTTTGTAGAGCTTTTCACTATATTGCAGTTGCCAAGTAAATATTAAAAATAGAAAAGGACAGAAAAAGGAAATAATAGAATAAAGTGGGGAAACACATAAAAATGATTTAATGCATTGTATTTTAAAAGACATGTGATTATTGTAGGTATTCCATAACATTGGCGATACTATCTGTATTAATAACTGTCTTTAGGATTTTAGTCAGACTGTTATGTTCATAGCACTATTAAAGCAGTAGTTCGCTCAAATATGAAAATTGTTTCATTATTTACTCATCCTTATGTTGTTCCAAATCTGTATGACTTTCTTCTGCAGAACACAAAAGATATTTTGAAGAATGTTGCTAACCGCACAACACTGGCCCCCTTTAACTTCTATTGTATGGACACAAAAACCATTCTCGAAAATGTATTTTGTATTCCACAGAACAAAGAGTCATATACAGTACAAGTTTTGAACAAACTTTTGTTTGCTGCATGCTGGTAACATTCTAATTGCTTTTCAGTGATTAATAAAGGACGTGACAGAATTTTTATATCTGGGTGAACTATCCTTTTAAATATGTCGGTAAATTTTTATGTAAAAATAGTTGCATGTATGTGTGTTTAACTGAGGTGTTTCTGACTGTTTTCTGATCATTTCACAAACTGAGACCATGCAACATAACAAGCAGATCATTAGTCAGATTTTATTTTAGCCATATTAAAAAATCTGAGCATTTTCTCTCCAACCATGTTGAATGCAGTACCATCTGTAGTTGACACATGCTGTTGTCAGTTTTAATTTACGAAGAGAATCACATGGCTCCTCTCCTCGCCAACTATTTTCAACAGCTTTTCCCAGATATAAAAATAATATACTGTGTGTGCAGCTCTTTTTTGACGTTTCTTTAAGTCACGAGCAGTCTGGGACCCGGGGCCTCACTCAGCAAAAAAAGGTGGAAGTGTTGTCTATGTTGAAAGTAAAGAGCTATAGTTTCATGAACGTATGAGGAAGCCGCAGTCACATGCTGAGTGCACGACTGAGGATCTTCTCTCATAGCAGAACTTCACACTGTCAATGCTGTGAGGAGTCCAGGTGAGTGACTTGGGTTTGTTGCTTGCTTTATTTACTTTAAAGGCACAAGGTCTGTAGTAACAGAATAGCAGGAGTGGAAAGACTTTTGCTATTCCCTAAACTGTCTTATGTTCTGTGTAGTATCAAAAATAAACATTTGCCAAAGCAGCAAATGCTTTAAGAAAATGGGCTTCTGCACATAAATTAAATGGCCATTTGGCCGGTAACATTTATTTTCATATTAAACAATACTTTACATAATTCATAGTTAAAGTCTGGTTGAAAGAATGACATTGTGACACTTGCTGCCAAGTAATTGAATTATATGTGTACTTTTTACTACTGTAGTTCATTACTTGTGTTAATAGTTGATAGTTCACCTCAAACAAACAGTCATCGTTTATTCACCCTCATGTCATTCAAAACCTGTATATGGCTCTTTCCTCAATGGTTTTGTGCCCATGCAATAGAAGTCAATGAGGGCCAATGTTTTTTGGTTACCGACGTTCTTCAAAATAACTTCTTTTGTGTTCTTCAGAAGAAAGTCATACAGGTTTGGAATGACAGAAGGGTGGGTACAAATGTTCATTTTTGTGTGAACTATCCCTTTAAGTTACTTGTATTAAGTGCTTATTATAAGTATGCTTTTTTCTTCAAAACTCTACGTGGCAACACAAGTGTGATGGTGCTTGCATTAAGCCCCCAAAACTAAAATATAGGACCAAGCTCACAAGTTGTTCTATATGTTAATAGGCCAAAAGTGCACTTTTACTGATGGATGGAGAAAAAATATATATAAAAAATAATAATAATAGTGAGTACTATATTAATCTACCACTGGCAAAACTGACTTGAACCCTGTTTTTTTTTTAACTCGCTTATCTTTTTCTTTGTGAGTCGGTCTGGCAGATAAATCCAGCAGACAGCGGTCAGTGAGATTAGTTTAGAGCTTTAGAGAGATGGACAAAGAAACAATATGAGAGATGATGGGAGAGACGGAAAGAAAGTACAGTGGAAAGATGTGACTGACACCCAGAGGCTGTGGTGCTGTAAAAGACAAGATTGGTTGTGACTTACTGATTCTGTGGCTGTAGTTTAGTCTCGGTCGTTATGGTGATGGATGAGCTCTGAGGAGAGGGATGCTCTCACATACTGAATTACATTTCAATGCTTATTTTTAGAGGAAGCTACAGTATGTTGTGCTGTAGGTTATTGTGTGTATAATAATGTGCAAGAAACGAGTCATTTTCATGTGTTGCTCTATATGTGGATTTTGGGATTCTGGATTCTTCCGCAGAACACAAAATATATTTTGAAGAATGTTGTTATCTGGCCCCCATTCATTTGCATTGGTTTTGTGTCCATACAATAGAAATAGGTGTCGGCGCTGTTCAGTTACCAACATTCTTCAAAATATCTTCTTTTGTATTCTACAGAAGAAAGATAGTCATACGGGTTTGAAATGACAAGAGGGTGAGTAAATGATGACAGAATTTTCAGTTTTGGCTGAACTGTCACTTTAAATTAAACAAACAACTGATAACTCAATCGTGTGATTCTTTTGTGTGTGACCTAATAGCAGAGGTGGATGAAGTACACAACTTCCTTACTTGAGTGAAAGTACAGATACTACTGGTCAAATATTACTCCACTACAAGTAAAAGTTGTAAAGACAGATTCTTACTTGAGTAAAAGTACAGAAGTACGTGCTTTTAAAAGTACTCAAGTATTAAAAGTAAATTTCCTTTATGTCAGTTGTGCATTGTTTTATTGTCGTATACCTTATGCCTCTGAAGCAACCTACTGAATACACCGAGTAGCTCACAGTATCAGTTGTATTAAAGGAGTAGTTCACTTCAAAATTTGCCCCCATTGACTTTCCATAGTAGTTTTTATTCCTACTATGGAAAGTCAATGGGGGCAAATTTTGCAGTGAGCAACTCCTTTAAGAGCTTCACATGTTTAGCACATATATGTTTCGTTTAGATATAATCCTGTATGATCATTTAGCTTAATTATATCCTCATTAGCCCCCTGGGCCTATATGTATTTATGAGCAGTGTTCTTATATTTTGTATATTCCCTTTACCAGTTTTAGCAGCAATTTACCAGTAAGTAGTAAGGTTCTTGTAAATAGTAAAGTGTAGAAGCCATGTGTTTGTTGGATTTATTACCATTTGTATTACCATAATTTAACTACAAACATAAACTATAGCTAGTATAATGAAACTATGGTATGTTTAGATGCTGTGGTTTTACTAAAGAATTCAAATGAGATTTTTTAAATTAAATTCCTCTTTGTAGTGTGTTTAGGGTTTTATTCCAATAGGATTTACCATCCCAGCAATAGAATCCATCACGTACAAGTAGACAACATGTATCCATAGTACAATTCCCATTATAACCATTAAATCCATTACATTTTATGATGTATTTTGGGCAGGGTTCTATTGTTTTTATTTCAACAAGAATACAACTATAGTTACTTCAGTAAAAACATCATTCATTCTCCAAATCGCTTTAGATGATATAGCAGCAGATCAGAAGTTAACACGCACGTGTAGCTCAAGGTGTATGTGATGCTTATTTACCGTTTAGCCGTTATGCCGATCATTTTCATGACAATGTTTCTACGATCTTTGACTGATCGTAACCCACAGATGATTACACCACACTTTAACGTGCCTTTTTCGTCTTTTATTCTTCTATTTGCCTTTTTAGAGCGCTATCAACGGTGTAGCAGCGCCTATACGTTTACATTAGTTTAGCGGGGAAGATCCCAGAGTTGCCAGATTTGCGTTAAAAAAATCTGCCAAATGGCCATTCAAAGCTTGCCGGAAAACCGCGAGCTTAGACATACTGAAATACTTGGCAACAGTAAAAGGTCCTGGAAGATCGCAAGCCAGATAAATTGCGCACACAGGAAAACCCGCTGCATAGAAACCATTTTCTACTTTTGGACCTTTTTATAAATGTAGTGGAGTAAAAAGTATGATATTTGTCTTTCAAATGTAGTGAAGTTAAAGTACAAGTACTCAGAAAAAATAATACTCAAGTAAAGTACAGATACTCAGAAAGTGTACTTAAGTACAGTACTCAGGTAAATTTACTTCGTTACTGTCCACCACTGCCTAATAGTAACCTAACCTCTCTTATTTATCTCTATTGCTCAATTCTACATAATCATAGACTCAACCAAAACAAAAAACCTGACTCAGGCCGTAGACAGACTGCATTCTGATACATCTGCTGCTTGTCGTGCTGGCGTGTTTCTGAACATGCAACAGTCATCACATAATCTCTGTCACTTCCGCCTTCAGTTTAAATGAGCTGGAGCTACTACCGTTTAACGGTTTCATAAGACGTCAGTCTAATATTGTGTTGTGAGACAGTAAACAAAAGTCATAAGAGAAAAAGCAGAAATAGTGGAACAGGAAGGAGTGAGAAGGCATTTCCCTGACCTCTTCCTGTGGAGACGATTTGTATGAGCTCAAGCAGTTGAATTTGTGCGTGGATAGATAAGATCCCTGGAGAATCGGGAAGCAGGATTATTGTGATGGAGGGGATAGGGAGGAGAAAGCCACATCTTACTCCTAAGAGGAGTAAGATGTGCTTTACACATCTAGAATTATAATAAATTTATGATGATGGGTCAATGGTACATATGTATTTTTGAGATGATTTAAGAGAGAAATCTTTTCAAATTAAGGTCAAGTTCAAATGGTGATGCAAGAATGGTGATGAAGAAATACATTTTTTGGCTTTGTACATTTAAAAATACATTCATACCATTTTAAATAAATAAAAAAACGAGGCTATCACATAATATTTTTTTTTACATTTTCCTAAATACATGTACAAATATTACTGTTGTATTGCTTAAAAGTGAATATGAACTTGAAAAAAATACACAGCATCTTTTCTGTTATTTTGACCTGTTTCTCTGTTTTTCATTTTATGCAAATAAATGCAAATAGAAACCATATATTTTATTTGACATTTGGGAGAGATGTTGTTAGTTGTTCACAGAATAAAATAACATTGAGCATTTTGCCTAAGCACACTATAAATAGTAAATTCAGAAAAACTGAAAATAATTTTGAAATGGTCAATTATTTCCGCAGCTCTATGCATATACTGACATAAACGACAAGTCATGAGGTTTGTAGGTGTTTAGTTTATGGGTTTCTCATCAACTGACAACAAAATGTCTTTGGTTGTGTCATTCATGTGATCAGATGTTTAATTCTACCCGTTCTCATCGATCTGCGTATAAATAACTCTCTGTTGCATTATCGTGTAATACGTACGCCAAAGTTCAATTTTGTGTGCATATGATGCGCCAATGTTTGTGTGCACCTCGGTGGAGAGCAGTCATTTTGAAACGTACATGAAGAGGAAACACTGAAAGAATTAAAATAATACTATTAGCTTTAGGGTTTGGGTTAGGGTACAGGTTAATAGGACAAATTGCCGTTTAATATGCACGCACGCTAAAATTTGCGTATCATATGCACGCAAAAATAGGCGTATTGTAGGCACGCACAATTGAACAACGTATTACACAATATTGCAACAGTGCGTGTTATTTATACGCAATTGATGAGAACGGGTTGGTTTAATTCCACAGGTATCTCTACTAATCCAGAGCAATGAATCTGTAATTTTGTTGATTAGATTTTTTCCCTTACACTAAGCCACGCCCCCCAGACTACCTTGCTGACCTCATATGTCAGTTTCACAATTGCGAAATCCTAAATTCCGCGCACATCTCTCTGTGTTGCTGTTTACCTCACGGCTCATCTGTCTCAATCGCAGGCGTGCCGAGATTTCCTGGACCTGGCGGAGAGCCACAGCCGCAGATGGCAGCGTGTACTTCAACATGAGCGAGAGCAGCGCACCCACCTGGAGGAGACCATCGAGCAGCTAGCCAAGCAGCACAACAGTCTGGAAAGAGCGTGGAGAGAGGCTCCCGCGCACGCTGTTAACACACCCGATACACCCACCGACACAGGTGAGATGTTGATGTCATACGCAGACCTGTAGGACATCATCATAATTGATGATTTGGCAGTAATGACCTCACATGTAACATGCTAAATCGCCATGACTGGTGTTTTGATATTAAAGATCTGTTGTTATGTGTGAACAGGAGTGCGTGAAAGGCCGCGGAAAGAGGAGGCAAGTGATGAAGATGAGGATACAGAGTATTTTGATGCCATGGAGGAATCACCTGCCTTTATTACAGTGACTGCCACAGACCCCTCTCAACACAGGTCAGCTTGTATAGACTTAGTATTTTATCTACAGTATATACCAGCTCCTTCAGTTCACCCGAAAAGGCTGTTGCGAGAAGGGATATAGCTATGGCCAAAATCTCGCGAAACTCGCCGGATGAGCACTGGTTTCATTCTAATCCTACTCCCAAACCTATCCCTAAACTTAAAGGTCCAGTGTATGAAATTTAGCGGTGAGGTTGCGAATGGGGTATATGCATACGGGTCGATGACGTACTTCCACTAAAATCTCAGCCAGGGTGTTACATCCGGCGCCATAGGGAACAATGACATTTCGCTTCAGGATGCACATTAGATTACGATCAACAACGTGAGTCTAATTATTCAAACACTTCACCATACGTCCACAACCAAAAAGGAGAAGCACTTCAGGCTATCCGATTCAAGGTACATACACATCGTTATCACTTGGCGAAAAATCCCCTTAGTGCGATGAGAGTGGAAGTGACCTAGCCGGCTGAGATTTTAGCGGATGTACGTCATCGCCACGTGTGCATATACCCCCTTGCAACCAACGGCTCATTCCACCCCTCCCTTTCAAAGCTCTACGGTGGCTGATACAGAACTAAAATGTCATCACGTTTTCGCTTCTTCGTCGAAGGAGATAACGTATTTACGAAACGTGCTCTGTAAAGCAGTTTGTCCCTTTAGGGCTACTGTAGAAACAACATGTGAATTCCATGCAAGGGGACCCGCGATATGTAGATAGAAATAGCTCATTCTAAAGTAACAATAACCTAACCCTTCATTATATACACCTCTGAAGACATAGTTATATGTTATATTGCATTTCTGTCAATAGATAAAAAAATTACACATTGCACCTTTAATATTTCGTAAGATTTTGACCGTAGCTGTATCCCTTCTAGCCTTAACCACCCAAAACATCCTTATCTCATTGTAGACCAGTATGCTGTTATTTTTTCCATCTAATCTACTGACGGGATGTTTATGATGTTGTGTGGTTAAAAATACACATCCACAAAAAAGAGATTTGTTGATTTTTAACGTTTTCATGACACAAAAAGCTCTGTCCTCTCATGTGAAATATTGAATGTTCATATATTTATATATGGCCCTCATAAAACAGCCATATAGCATCTACAGATATCTCACGTTCACATGTTGCCTACATCACGCTTCAAGTACCTCCTTGTGTTTCTTGTTGCTGCAGACGTTCTCAGAGTAATCTCAGCGGTGCTAGTGGAGGACACCAGGATGACAATGTGAGTTCTTACACGTGGAACAAAAGCCCTACATTTGGGCCATATACAGTACAGTTGGGTCCAAACTCCCTAAAAATTGAGTTGACAGCCTGGGAATCTGAAAATAAACATAAAACATTGAAAGATTAACAAAGTATTAAAGATTCTACATTATTCCTAGGTCACCACAAATGGTAAAAAATATACCCAAGCTGTCACTGGGGCAGCAGTACCCTTTCACAAAATACACATTTGCACCTAAAGATTGCATATTAGTACCATGTATTAGTACATGTAAGGACCTTTTTAAATGGTACAGCGTGGGTACATTTTTTGACCATTTTTTCTGACAGTGTACTTAGTAACATAGAGTACATAGAGTTCATGCTAGCTCAAATGCATGCAGTCATTAAATCAAATGAAGGACATTTTTAATATTTAAAATACAAATTAGAAAACTACTTTTTAACTAACTAATACCATATTTTTGTAGGGCACTGTATTTTACATGGTGCAGCAGCACAGATATCTCAGCATGAATGTGAATGTTTCCTCAGGCTGTGTCTGTTCTTCTTCAGCTCACAACTGTTGTGTTCCTTTCAATTAACTGACTCTTAATTAACTGAAAAACAACTCTCTAAATGACTAAATTCAGATGCGTTCCTCTCTCTTTTTCTGTGTCCTCCTAGTGTTCTGTGAGCAGTAATGATTTTTCAGGGAAAGAGGTGCAGCCTCACAGGAAGAGGCGGAGCAACATCCCAGAGAAGCCCAACTATTCGCTCAATCTGTGGAGCATCATGAAGAATTGTATCGGCAAAGAGCTTTCTAAGATCCCAATGCCTGTGAGTCACACACAGCCCTCTGAATTAAAATGATCGTACATTGTGCATTATCACATGAACAGTAATGTATGACATCATCAGTGACATCACTAGTATTTGTGTCTGGTTGTCATTCAACCTTTTTAATGTAGTTCTATCCCGGTAGAATGCTTTCATGCAAACGTATCTCAGTCACTTTGGATTAAAGTAAGGTATGCACTTCACCACTGGGCGCAGCCAAGGTCCATCCTCTCACTTTCTCTGTGTGTGCAGGTAAACTTTAATGAGCCGCTGTCAATGCTGCAGCGTTTGACCGAGGATCTGGAGTATCACGAGCTGCTGGATAAGGCAGCGCGCTGTGAGGACTCTCTGGAGCAGATGTGTTTTGTCGCGGCCTTCTCAGTGTCCTCCTACTCCACCACAGTGCACCGAACGGCCAAGCCCTTCAACCCTCTGCTGGGAGAGACCTACGAACTGGACCGCCGGGAGGAATTCGGCTACCATTCCCTCTGTGAACAGGTCAGAATCCGATAAGCTAGCAGAAGAAAAACTTCACAGATCAGCTTCATTATTTCTCTTTTAATAAATCCTGGCCTTAATAGAAATGGACAGGTTTTCCAATCCAATGTCCTGGCTTCCAATACAGTAAATTCCTGAAGGTTGGAATCAAGGCCTGCCAAACATTTTTTTTTTATTGCAGAAGCCGCTTCACTCAGATTTTCACTTCGCTTTTCTTGAATGATTTTTAAAAACTGATTACAATCTGTTAATACAGATTTTTACAGTTTTAATTGTTGTACTATTTTATAATACCGTTGCGGATTTTTCATGCACTTTTTTGCCCGTTTTCTGTAAAGCTGGTTGCAATAATACACATTGTGATAGCGCTTCAGAAATAAAATAACTAAAAGAATTATCAGTCATGGCATCACAAAACATCAGAATTATGATACATTACATTTATTAATTTAGCCAATACTTTTATCAAAAGCAACTTATAAATATGAAATATCTAAAGAAATTCGTCATAAAGTGTCCAGTGTCATTAGCAGTGCATTGAATTTCAGTTATTTACGTTTATTCATTTAGAAAATGTTTTTATCCATAGCAGCTTACATAAAAAGAGCATTTTACACACACTCAACCTTCATCATTCATGCCTGTCATGCAAGGTACAAGGCATACTGTTTGGAGGTTAATGATGGTTGAAGGTGACTGAGAATTAAAGACCTTCAATGAATTTCTCACGTACAAAGGAGCAACAGCACCCCCTGGTGTTTTATTATGTCTGAAACGTGCCTGTGTTTCTCAGGTCAGTCATCATCCTCCGGCAGCCGCTCATCATGTGACGTCACAGCGAGGCTGGTCCCTGTGGCAGGAAATCACCATCGCTAGCAAGTTCCGTGGCAAATACCTCTCCATTATGCCTCTGGGTGAGTGTCTTTAAATTCTTAGTAACATGGCATTTGTGAATTTACATTGCCAAAGTGATGCATGCAGGTATGACAATTATGATTCTGTAATGGCAATCACATCTGTCAAGTCCATTCTAAGTGGATTAGACTTCTATTCAGAACAACAGACACACGTCATGATTTTCTCTCTCTGTCCAACCAGGTGCAATCCACCTGGAGTTTCATGCCAGTGGAAACCACTACGTGTGGCGTAAAGTCACTTCCACCGTACACAACATCATTGTGGGCAAACTGTGGATCGATCAGGCAAGTTTCACAAAGCAAGTTTAGTGTAGGTATATTAAGGGACAGTTCACCCCAAAATGAAAATTCTGTCTTCATTTACTCACCCTCAAGTTGTTCCAAATCTGTATACATGTATTTGTTCTGATGAACGCATAAGAAGATATTTTGAAGAATGCAGGAAAGCAAACCATTTTGGGGCACTTTTGACTACCATTGTAGTTTTTCCTATTATGGTAGTCAATGGTGGCTAAGAACTGTTTGGTTACAAGCATTCTTCAAAATATCTTGCTCTGTGTTTATCAGAACAAAGAAATTTATACAGATTTGGAACAACTCGAGGGTAAATGATGACAGAATTCTTAGTTTTGTGTGAACTGTCCCTTTAAGAGCGAAAGACGTTTCTATTATACAAGCCTAGTCAATAAAACGTAACCTTACTGACTTCGCTTTTCTTGAATGATTTTTAAAAACTGTGACATTGTTTAAAAGACCTTCCACTTTGTTATACAATAAGCTACAGTATGTGCAAGGCTTTATACCCATTATAAAAAGTCTGGCTTGCAAAATTACATATGACGTAACAGAAATGCATCATTTTATTGTTAAATAATTTTAATTGTTGAAAACATGACCAAATGAACACCTAATGTGACACACAAGCTTTACTAAAAGCATCTGGGCGTAACGTGCCCATGTTCTGACATGCTTTCTGTCTTTCAGTCAGGAGATATTGATATAGTCAACCACAGGACCAAAGAGACCTGTCAGCTCAAGTTCTCTCCCTATAGCTACTTCTCAAGGGAAGTTCCACGAAAGGTTCGTTTTATAAATTATACTGCTTCCCTTTTTCCTCTCATCTGTTTCTCGCTTTCTTTCTCACTCAAGATTGAACTGTCATTTATTTAAACTCGCCCCCTGTCTTTCCCGTGTGCCAAAGGTAGTCTCCATGAATTGTGTTCGTTACTCTGACAGTTTGAGTATTTTTTATGGATAAATCATCTTTCTACCCTATTCTGTCCTCTCTTCATGCTTTTGTAGTTGAACCCCAGAGCTTGTTGTCCTTATTGTCCTTGTCAACCTGTAAGGTCACAGGGGTGGTGATGGACAGCGATGGCCAGGCCCACTACATCCTGTCTGGCACGTGGGACGATAAGATGGAGAGTGCCAAGATAGTCCAGAGCAGCACAAGAAACAGCAGCTCTGAGGGCAAACAAAAGACGGTCTATCAAACGCGCCCACCCAAACTACTGTGGAAGAAATACCCGCTACCGTAAGAGACACCTTCAGAGAGAGCATTCAACACACGCAAATATCGGCCCACCCATACATATACATGAAACAACTGAACTATCTTATAAACTAAAGGGGTGTTACAATTTTGTTAAATATTGATCTCGTGCGAATTTGAAATTGGGTTGATTCGTATGCTTTTGTTGTCATGATTGAATAAAGTTCAAAGTTAAATCAAATCTTTCTCTTGTGCTCTCAGAGAGAATGCTGAGAACATGTACTCTTTCTCCTCTCTGGCTTTGACGCTGAATGAGGAAGAGGAGGGTGTATGTGTGACGGACAGCAGGCTGAGGCCGGACCAGCGGCTGATGGAAGCTGGACGCTGGGACGAGGCCAACGCAGAGAAACAGAGACTAGAGGAGAAACAGAGAGCCACCAGGAGGAGGAGAGAGGCCTCAATGGCCATAGATGACGGTGAGCAGAGATGCAGACAGAAACCTCTTTTAAATTCAAGCTTCTTGCTAACCATCGCTAGGTCTGATAAGCTTTCCCAATAATGCTAAGTGATAACGAAAGTAAAAGTGAACGAAATTGTTCTCTTGTATTGTAATTCAGTGTTGTTTTGTATTCCAGGACGAGAGTTTGAGGGCTACAAGCCGATGTGGTTCCACAAAAGGATGGATGAAACGACAGGAGACTTGACCTTTGTTTATAAGGGGGGTTACTGGGAGGCTAAAGAAAGACAAAACTGGAATGAGTGTCCCGATATCTTTTGAAGACATGAAACATTTTACTGACAGAGTAAACAGGAAAATAATCCTTCAACAAAGCCTTGCGATGGCCACTGAGGTTGTGAAAAACTGCACTTATTGAAACTCTTAAAGCGAGCGTGTGTTTGTGTGCGAGCGTGTGTGACGTATATCTTCACCTGACTCTTAAACAGACTTGCGCAGGAGAAGGGAAGAACAGGACCCGAGTTCTCTCTCAAGTTCACCTCAAAGATGAGTGAGTCGGAGAAACGCGTAGATCTTCTAGCCAAGTGCCGCCCACTTTATCTTCCAAAGCGAAATCAGGTTGTTTTTATTCTGTACAGCCCCTTCACAAAATGCACTTTCCCCCTACTTCCAGCATTACTGGAGTATAAACATGAGACTCAGTCATGTTTATAATTAGATCATATCAGAGACGCTCTTACTCATTCCCTGCTGGCCTAGAAACTCACCGAAACAGGAAGAAGAGGAAAGTCAGATGCTGCTGCAACATATGGATAACATTTATGTGAATTGTTCCACTTAGTGTACTTCCTTAAGGAAATTTTCATATCAACAATACTACCATATTTGGGCAAAGGAAGTTCTTGTTCACATATCCCAGAGAATTAAGGGGGCACGGTTGTTGGAATTGTTTATTGGAGATATTTTACCTGGCCCTTCCCACTTTGCATATGCTAAGGATCAACCTTTGAAAAAGCCATTGCAGGCATGGTTTTAACGCCTGATTTGACACAAACCTTCAAAAATGCTTTGAATCCATGAAGGTGAATTTCAATTGTCACAGCTGCGTCCTGCATTGCTCAGCGGAGCCTCTCAGTGGTCATTCTCCATGTTACTGTGACTGCCACAGTACAATGCATATCAATGCAATTAAAAATACCTTTTTGTACAATCAGGATTCTGAATGAATGAATGACTGATTAAACAAATAGACATAGCAAGCGTCCAAATGTAATGCAGAAATGAGTGAAGATGCTTTGTGTAAGTCATTTACTCATTAGAAATGCTTGTATTTATTAGCGGTAGAGATAGCGGATTAGAACATGATCACGCGCGTGTTCCCAGCGAAGGCGATTCGTATCTGTTATTTTACAATGTGGTGCTGCTGTAGAAAAGCACATTGTATATTCTCATCTAATTGAACTGTTGAATTCAGTTCCCAATAAGATAATGTAAGATCAGACATGTTTTCTAGCAGTCATAAAACATCAGTTACAAAAAAATAAATATTATAGTTTTATTACAGCTGTGCACTTTGGAATTATGTAGATGCAATACAAACCTGTTTCTTAAAGGAATACTCCACCCAAAAATGAAAATTCTAAAATTTAATCACCCTCAAGTTGTTCCAAACCTGCATAATTATTATTTTTTGTTCTGTTGAACACAAAGAAAGATATTTGGAAGAATTTTAGCAACTGACATTTCTGGGACATCATTGACTACCATAGTAGAGAAAATTAAAATGGTAGTCAAAGGTGCCCCAGAACTGTTTGTTTTCCTACATTCTTAAAAATATCTCATTTGGTGTTCAACAGAACAAAAAAGATACAATAATTCTTCCTACTGTGGTAGTCGATGTCCCAGCAATGTCAGTTGCTAACATTCTTCTCTTTGTGTTCATCAGAACAAAGACATTTATACAGGTGGTTTGGAGCAAATGATGACATAATTTTAACTTTTGGGTGGAGTATCCCATTAAGTTAGATAAACTCTGAATCAAATCCTTGGTATTTCGTATGAACATGAAAAGAAATCCCTCGGCTCTTCAGCAGATGATTCACACCAGACCTTTTTGAAGTTCTCGCTGATTGTTCTTTTTGCTTTTGAGAATGTAGAATTAAGACTTTAAATTTTATTTTGCTCTCTTACCACTAGATGTATTTTGTGATAACAAAGGTGGTTATCATATTGTTATTATGGAAACAAAATAATGATGCCATCCTAATAGATGCTGTGTTTTGGTCAAAATCTGGATTTTAACCAAAATGTTTATTGTAAATGCATCTTTTAATCAAAACATGTCAGCGGGTCAAAAGTTATTTTTTTGACGAGCTTTCAATGTTTGATTAAATGTTAATATTAATATTTTGTATTAAAACACACTGACTCAAACATTGGCAGCAACTTTTTGTCACGTTTGAAATTTAAGTATGGAGAAAGGTACCAGTAAGGTCTTTGAAATGAAGTTTCAGACATAATTCCTTGTTCATAACATACAGATAAATCCTCAAGACATGTTCAGTACTATGTGAAAGGAGAAAAGAAAAAACATATATAGATCAAGAGGTTCACAGAATACAAGTTCAGCCTTCCATGCTGGGTCACTAAACAAATACAGAGAAGTTGAACCTGACTGCTGATGGATTGAGTTCGTTCAGTATCTCATAAAATGTTTGTCATAAGAACTAAACACTTTAACTTCCAGAAAACCCACCAAGAAACAAAAAACATTTGAATTCTGATAAACAGCAGAATGGCTCGCTTGTATTCAGTGACCTTTCACTGTAAAATACCATTAATGTTCTCATCTTACAAAAGACAAATAATTTTATTGAGTTACAAACAATCTGCTTTATCTCCTCCAGCTTCACAAATCTGATTTGATGCGTGAGATTTTATATCCAAAACATGGAATGTATGATTAATCAAACAATAGCAACAAACAAGTACTGTTAATAAATAACAACAGGAATGAATTCAGTGGCTCACAATTCACACACCACAATCCCACATTAAAGTCAAGGGTTAAATAAAAATTTGAAAAAGTGTAATTAATCTTTGACAGTTAAAAATATCTCAAATAAAAATATGTCATTTTACCATACCCAATTAAAACTATAAGATTTCCCCTGAAAAGCAGTATGTTCCAATTCATCATTAAATTGCATCGAAATGACTTTTGTTGCCGCAAACGTGAATACATTCAGCATGTTAGGCACTTAGAAATAGCTGAGCCACTGTTGGCTTATAAATGTTTTTGACATACAGAAAGCTTTCCTATGAAAGTTCATATATGTATAATAACATAGATGCAATTCAACCAGTCAGACGATCTGAAGTCTTAGAATCTAAAACTGGAGACTGGATCACTGGCCTTCAAAAATCTCAAATGATATAAACAGCCAGAAACATTTATACATGAGCGAATTTTGTGACATCGTGTCCACAATCACCAACCTATGATCGCATTATATCATCCATTATCTCAAGGGAAGTGACTATTACTGTGGATGCACTCTGTAGGTCAGGATCATGGTCCGGCAACATTGTGACAATGCTTGAATTTACTTGCTCTTCTCAGACGAGCAAATTAAAAATATAAATGTCTTGGGTTCAAAGCATATTAAACTCACTCATGGAATGTGCTCAGCAAACAGGCAACACGGTAAAAAATATACATAACCAACCAGCACTTTTGTGTAGAACTTACAAAATAAAGCTAAAGCACTATTCAATCACTCTAATTCCTATTTATAGTCTTCTGCTTAAGATATGTTGTCTCAAAATTGTTGTTCAAAATAAGCAAAAATGTGATAAGGCTCAATATGTGAATAAGTCACTGTCTTTTCCAGATGAGTGTTTGGTTGTAGCAGTCCGGCATATAGTGCAACATCTCAGGATATAAACGTGTTTAAATAAGTGAGAGAGGCGCAGGATGAGTCTGCTGTAGTGTCACAGTTCATAGGAGCCCATCGTTCTCAAAGGTGCTGTGCAGGAGAGAGAAGGCAAAGGGTGCAAACTTGACACCAGTGCCACTGTAAAACTTATTTTGAAACTCCACCCTAAAAACACAAAAATGTTGTATTAAAACATTTAATACGAGTACAGCTGGAGAAACCACATATTTCTTTAGGTCACTCTGATCAGGGGCGTTCATTTATAAAATGCTGCGTAGAAACCGTCCTAAATTTGATTTTACGATCATTTCTCAAAGTGCGTGCAGCTGACAAGTTTCAGATTTCCGCCTTTTAATGATGTCTAATTAATGTCATTCATATATGAACGAGCACCTGTCAACATCCAAATCCTATACGAGCGTTAAGAATGACTTATATTTCCAAAAACCTGCAGCACTCGGACAAGCAAAAGTGCGTACGTCTGCTCAGACCCTGACGTGGCGCTAAGCACTTTTCCACGTCAAAGACCGTTTTTATAAATATGAACGTTGCCATGGATTTTTGCATACGCACGCTTTACGATCAAATCTGTGCGTACGTTTTATAAACGAGGCCCCTGATCACTAAACATTGATCACAAATGATATTATTAAAATGATTAGGTTTGTCGAGAAACAGGGATCACAACGATATAAAAATGCTGTTTGACACTGTTGGTTTTTATGAGAGATAAAATACTGACCAGTGGAGTCTGAGAGCATGAAGGAAGGCAGAAAGTCCCTCCATCACCAGCAAGATGGACACGGTGAGTACAGCAAACAGGCCGAAAACAGGCACCAGAAACACGATTCCCACACTGGTGTCCACACGCAGACCGACCCGCATCACCATCGCCCACAACACTTCAGAAAGCTCTGCATCACAACACGTTTTCCATTATATGGCAAATATATAAAACATGTCTTTTAGGCCTCAACTAGCTATGGTGTTTGTTTCAGAATTGACTGGCTGATACATATACAGTATATATAAACTTGCTAATATCTTCAGTGAGAGGTGTTACTCACGGGCATGTGCCAGGCTGAGAGCCCAGAGTCTCAGGTAGGACGCAGTATTAGAGATGCAGCCCAAGCAGTATTCTATAGTGTGAATGGACTGATGCAAGAGCACATCTGCAAAGTCAAACTGCGGAGTAGAGGAAACTTTATAAGACTCCAGTAATTCAGTTTAAGTCTGAATGTGACATCCAATCAAATGCATTTCTAGGTGGTCCAACCTCTTCTGATTGGCTGTCAGAGCTGGTGGAATGACTGTCCAGGCTGTTTCCCTCCTCCATGTCTTGAGTATGCAAGAGAGACAGCTCTTCTTCACTGTTCCTTCGTACTCGCTGATAACCCTGCATGGACAGAGACGGACAAATGAACGAATAAGCTTCAGCTACAGTGAACTCAGAACAGCAATAAAAACCAGGTCCTTACTCTGTAAAGTAGACGACCTCTGCCCTTGTGCAGCCAGTAGAGGTAGAGAGGTTTGCCCAGCAATAACACAGGCACAGAGAACAGAGCCACTATCAACAGAAACACCTGGAGGCCGGTCTGTGAAAGAAAAGAAGATGCTAAACGAGACGTAAATAAAACGGGATCTTCTGGACCACTTGCTAAGACTTGAAACATGTTCTGACTTTAGCAAATGTTTCCACCTCGTGTTTTTGCTCTTACTAATGTTGACTAACTTTTGAGTTTGGATAGTTTCAAGCCGAATGACGTCTCACCTGTCCTGGGTAAAGTGGCTGGCTGGAGTCGCCCTGCATGAGGAACATGTTGATGAATTGGATGAGGATGCTGGGAGCTGTCTGTGAGTCCCTTACTGTGAAAACCAGCCACTTGTATATGATCATAAAGACCAGATACCCGAACAGACACAGCAGGAAGAGCAGCTCGGGCAAAAACATCAGAAACAGATTAAAGCTCCGTCTGAAGTGCCTGATAAAAGTCAACACATCAAGCATTAGAAAAAGATTTTTACAACAGCATCACGCATACACAGTTGTTATAAAATATCTCACAGGTGATTGAAAACGCCAAGGACGACTCCAAATGTCATGTGGACTATTCCTAAAATCACAGACATCTTCATCTTATAGGAGTTCAGGAAGGTGAGCCGGTTCGATGCCAGGTTCCAGATCTACAAAGAACACAAAACTCTACATCACTACATTGTTTTGGCGCCCGTACTCATGCCTTTATGTTTGCAGTGATGTCATTATAAAGTGATCTGATGATAAAAGTCTATCAGAGACCTACCGGGTCAATTCCCAGAGGATAGGGCCCTGTAAACACTCCTGTGACATTGGGATCCAGTGCAAGAAAGCAATTTGAGCAAAGTGTGTTCAATCTAAAGAGAATATAGAGAGCACATTATAGACACATACCTGACATGAGAAACTTCTAGCCGAACTCCACATTTCATTGTCATGGACGGTCCCACAGCATTTACAATTACAGAGTTTTATTTGATTTCTGTTGACTTGATCAGTTGTCTGACCTCAAACTTCCTTTTCTTGTCTTCTGTGTTCATTTAAATTAAACTGTTAAAGACTTGCCTCATAAGTGACTAATAAAAGAAATGATATTAATACAGAACGCATTCCACTACTAGTACATTATTTGTTTTTGTAACTATTGTTTTCAAGGTTAGCATGCACGCAGTACTATCTGTGCTGTAACACTCACTTCCAGTGTCCATGGTCAAACATGGCTTTGACGCTCCATCCTGAGCCGAACAGGTTGAGTGATTTGGAGAAGCAGTCGTTGTATATTAATCCGGTGTAGACTGAAAACACGCCCATCATCAGGATGATGTAACGGCCCTCGAAAAACGTGTTCCAGATCTAAATTGCAGAAAGAACGCAATGTCAATCATCAACTTTCAAACTAACTCTCAGTTAAAGGCACATGCTCATCTGTTCCTCTGAAGGAACAGCCATGTGACAAATATACCTCATTTCTGGTTCTTCTTAGCCTGCGGTCATTCTCATAAAGAACCATCCACAGAGCAAACAGTGCCATGATGAGTCCGTGCCCGAGGTCTCCAAACATCACAGCAAACAGGAAGGGAAACGTGATGATTGTATACGGAGCTGAGAGAGAGTACGAAACCGAGGGTTAATACATCAGGATGTTAAAACTTGGTTAATGCTCCCTGAATGTCATTTTTATTGCGCAGAGACCCAGAAATCAAACCGAGCTCTCTCACCTGGGTTGACCTCCCTGTAACTGCCCACCCCGTAGGCGTCCACTATATTCTGGAAGCCTGAGGTGAACTTGTTGGTGCGTATGAGGGTGGGTGGAGTGTCATTACTTGGGATTCGATTGACAAAGGAGGGAACTGTGGCTCCACTTTTCCTCTAAAGCAATAAAACAACAACCATTCCATGCTGTGACATAAGCAAGTGAATTCTGACTGGTTACCAAATACTGGCTACCAATTTATAAAAGACGAGAAACTTACCGATCCCTCCTCTAGCGCCCTCCGGATGGCAGGCAGATCGTTTACAGGACACCACACCTCGGCTATGAGGCACTTGTTTGTAACATCGAAACTACAGAGATTGAGCATGTGATATATGGCCTTCATTTTCTTAACCTGAATGACCCACGTGTACACAGACTCGGAGGCTTTGATCAACACCTGCCTCAGGTAATCCTCAGTCCGGTGGAGAACCTGTAAACGCAACCGAACACATTTCAAAGATAAACCTCAAACATTTACATACAAGAACACGTGTGAGGGTACATAGTTGTTCAGCTATTTAGACCTAATGAAAGTTTCTCTCTTAGAAAAACTCGAATGCAGTCATATTCGACACATGTAAAAGAAACAGGGTTTATATCAAGACTGGACACATCCCCTTATGTGCATCATTTTGAACATGTAAAAAAAAATCACCGTGTGCAGGTCCTGAATGCGTGTGCGCAGCCCCTCCACCACATCTGCTCTCTCCTCATTACTGCTGGGGTACGGGTACAGGTGACAGTGGTAGCTATGGAGACAAAGTCCATCAGAAACTATGACATCTACTCAAAACAACAAAACACAACATTGTATCTCTTGAGCAGAGGTCTTCAAATAAGAAACACAAGTTACCAATCGCATATCTTCTTAACCTTCTGTCCAATCTGTTCTCCCCAATAGGAGACGAGGAACACCACACTTCTAGTCGGCTCACCCTGATAAACCGAAGAACAAGAAGAATTTCCACATACATCTGAAATTTCTTTACCATTAGATAAGTTAGACGAACAGCAAATGTCAAGTACCGATTCAGGGTCTTCCAGGACCTCATCTAGTTCGGAGTAGCTGAGGATGGTGTAGCCCTTACACACCCTCCAGAGCATTCGCTCAAACGCCTCGATTTTCACTCTTTGGACGAGACCAGAAATGAACCTGAGCAGCACAGAGCAGAGGAATATGAACATTCATATTGTATCACATATTGCATGCATTTACGCATACAGTGAAAGCCAAAGATCCAAGGCCGCTAGTGTCATTTCTTTAGTCATTTTACACCATGTCAGCAACCCTATCTTCAAGACCACTTTTGTGTTTCTCATTTACAAACTAAAAACAACATTATAAATTATATAATTGCATAAAAATGTATTGTTATGTACTTAACAAACTTTGGAAATATTTCAAATGCATTGAAGTGCATGATAGACACAGCTGAAGCGTTATTATCGCGTTATTGCCATTGAATTACTGCAAACTATTCAATAATTCATAGACATAAATTGAAAAGGAAACAGATTTTGTAGCTAAAATCAGGAAAACTGCATATTCTAAACACTTCACTGAAACTTGAAACAGGACGTTAGAGAAGGCAGAGCTCTATTGTGTCAAAGGCATTGTTATCACTTTCTGCTGCTGATCTGACATCAATTTACCTCTGGCGAACAGTAGTTAAGGTCTGTATTAAGAAAATGGACGCTGTACTATACTGTAGGTGTCATGTTTGAAACACTGCTCACCCCAGCTTAGCTCCAAGCCTCTGCATGCTGGTGTAGTCCATCAAAGATTCTTTCTCCAGGAAGGGGAACTCTTCATACTGGGCCTGCATTGGCTCCCTCTGTTTATAAACAAACAAACACACACCCTTCCTCAAGAGTTAAGCACTTTTGTAAAGACCTCAAATGTCTAGCGGTCTGTGATAATCAGGTGCCTGAAATTGACCTACAGGATTCCCACAGTCTTGCCTTCAAGAGACATGAACCGCGATCAAGCGAAAGAGACGAAACTCTTTGTCAGACAGTAAAGCCATTGATAGGCATACAGTTGCTTGCTTATCAAACTCAATTACAATCAGAAACGCCAATCAGATGTTTATATTTTCTAATATGTATGTGTACATATATTCCATATTTTCTAACTATCAGGGATGCAAACTCGTGAGATGTGAAAAAAGGAACGTTTTAAATTAATTCAAGCTTTAGTTTTGGTTTCGATTCGTTTACACATTCCAAAGACCTAATGATGATTTTCAACTTCAAAGTTCTCTTTTCCAGTGGTTTTAATTATTACAATGTGGAAAGTTATTCCTTGAACTGTACTAAGGTCAAGGGTTCACACAAGCTGGTACAATGTATACCTAGAATGTAATACAGGTCACTTCAGATAAAAGCTTCTGTCAAATGAATGAATGTAAATAGGGGTCGCAACTGAATGCCAGACATGTGACAGAGATTCACATGACCACTGACCCCCACCTCTGCACTGCGCTGCACAAAGTTGCGTGTGATGCGCAGCATGTGTGTGTACTCCGTGAGCTCTAGAAGATTCTTCTGAAGTTTCTCCTTGTTCCTGGTGACCTCGCTCAGCTCCAGCTCCAGCCTCTGTAGTTGTTCCTAAACAAAGCACAGAAGCATCTGTCACAACTACACATAAACTGTCTGACCAATGTGAATGTGGATTGAGTGGCTACTTTTGTCAATTATTAGAAGCACGCTAGCACAAATGACTTTAAAGACTAAAACAAAAACGAACAGTGTTGAACTGAACTCACCATTATTGACATCACATGTTTTGGTAATGGAGCAGCTGGGTTCACCTCGCCTTCTGGCAGTGGAATGTCTTCTCTTTTAATCTCCCTCAAAAGATATCCTGTTAGGAGAGAAGTCAATTTTGTTTACATTCTTTCTAATTACGTAGATTTTTATCAGAGCATTTTCATTAGCAAGCTTTATCAATGTCGGTTTCTTTCTATCGATGAAGTCCCAGAACTGTGGTACAAACAAAATCAAAAGGTATCGTGTCATCTTTCACACCTGAATGTGCTATTCATAGCTCTACAAAGGAGTAGATATAATACCTTTTAGGTGATAGCCTAATTTCTCTTGCCATGCCCATCACATGTTCACAAATGCATGGAGGTAAGAAAAAATTGCATAACAAACTTTGGGGTAAATATTCAATAGACCTGCATGGGTTTCATATTAACCAGAATGTATTTTGTTGTGCGTTGTGTCAAGTGGACAAAGATACTATTTCACTTCTATTTAAGTCTACTACGCTGACTATGGCAGTACATTCACCATTCATACAAGTTAACAACCACAGCCTTATAAGGATTACAAATAACTTTTATTCTCACAAAAGCCTTTTTGAAAGACCGAAGGCAGAACTTGAAACCTTTCTCTTTGAAAAAAATGATGCCTTGTGTTTTGATCATATGGTATTCAAAATAGGATTTTTAAATTCTGCCCATGAACGGATAAACGAAAGCGGTGCAAAGCCTTTACCCTGAATTCTCTCCATCGCCTCACATTTCTTGATCTCACTGACAAACTTGCGCTGGAAAGAATTTACACTTGGATTGAGCTAGAAAAACACAAGAAAAACATATTTAACCCATATGTTTTAGTGGCAGGATAATCATCGTTTTAAACAACTGACACTAACAAGTCATGTTTTATTCAACCTCATCAGGCTTACAAATCACTAACATACCACATTATTAACTTTATTGTTAATAACAGATCAATACATACAACATTCAAACTTGATCCTTTATGAATCAATGATAATGTATTTGTCAATGATCTATTAATTAAACTTAAAACTCTGTAACAAAGTCAACAGTGAACTTGAGATGTATGAAACACTGTTATGCAACACAAATAAATGTAGAATCTTTCATAAAAATAGCAAAATGCCCAAGATACGCCACTTCCTGGTGCGTCAGTGTACATTACGTAATATAGTATGTGTTTTAAAACCTAGTGAGCTGACTTACCTAGACAGCATTTTCGACATCATAGACATAATTTTGACTAAGTAGTCAGCTCACTAGGTTTTGAGACGTGTGTAAAACTGACAGCACAACTTTAATATGTTTATATAGTGTATTCAGACGAATGCATTTCTCACACATTATTGCTAACTTTACACCGACTTACGTCTCTGAACTCTACCAGCCCGAGTTCACCCAGTTCACTGATGCAGTCGTAAGCAGAACCAGACTGCAGGAACAGCTGGGCCAGACACATCTCTTCACTCTGAAACAACGAACCCATCTCGACAAAAACACGTCTCTTTCACACCAAAAGTACTGGTTCTACCAGACAGTTAAGGGAAGCCAACAGGTCCGCGGTATGTGCTGGTTGGACGCTTTGAAACCGGACCGGGCGGATGAATGAATGGATGGATCTCTCCAGCGCCAACAGCTTTATCAGCAGTGACCACAAGTATTCCTCCCCTAAATCCCCACGGCCACATCACAGAAAAACAACATCTGTACGAGTAATTATTCCAATCCGATCCAAATGTCCAGTGCTGTTCGATCGTCCATCCTAGGTAAAAGTTACCCTTAAATCCCACAGTTGACTTTTGCGCTGTAATCTGCCCTGTCTTCGTTCACTTTAGCTCCGAGCTAGACAGCTACTGTCGGAGATGTTTAGCCTCTTAGACCCCATTAAATATTTCCTCTCTGATGTGTTCACACAGGCATTCGTGTAATGTTTAACAGCAGCTGTTAGCCATTGTTGCTTATTTTTGAGGTCTCTTCCGAACACGAACTCCGTCAGCAACCAAAACTTCTATTCCGTCAGAGTAAAGACTCGCACTTTCAACAGTTGAGCAACTCTTCAAAATAAAGGTCACTAAAATAAAAAAAACCTGTGCCGCAGTTAAATGAAATGTATAAATATCAATTTCTAAGCGTGATTGCAAGAGGATAAAATTCAATAAATAAAAATAATTCATAAAGTATAAATAAAACATAATGTTTGATATTTTATTTGCTGGACATGTTGCCTTCCCATGATACGCTGCTTTTGACACGTGTTCTTGTTTTAAAGATGGCGGCTTGCGCGTCTACATAGGTGCATTGATTCATAGCGATTGAAGAACTCAAAATAACAAGTAAGCGACTTAACAGCATGTTTGTTCGAAGACGGTTTAAACAAATACCACTAGTTCGCTCTCAATTTGCTTGTCACCTAACTTTTAGAAACTGTCATCCGATTGTCTAATTCAGCCTATATGATCCATTAGTGTAACTATAAATTCATAAAAAATTAATTCAAGTCAAATAATATGTTTTTATTGGTCTGTCATGCAGAGCACCATGGCTGATGTTGCTGTTGACAATTCACCAGCTGGTTCATTACCCAGCACAGAGAATGAACCTGTTCTGAAAGATGACCTGGTGGAGGAGAAAAACCAAGAAGATCAACCAGCAGAAGGAAAGGGAGATGGATCTGCAGGTGGTGACTCCAACATGTATCGCTACATCAAAGGAGACCTCTTCACATCTGAGATATTTAAAGTTGAGATACAAAACTTGCCCAAGTACATTGGCTTCAATGACCTGAAGAAGTTCCTTAACAAACACGGAATCAATCCTCACAAAATCAAGTTGTTTAGCAAGCAGATGTTCGCCTTTGTCACTTTTAAGAACCAGGAGGAAAGAGACAAGGCCATGAAGGCGGTGCACGGCATGCAGTGGAAGAGTAAAGTGCTGAGCGTACGTTTGGCCAAGCCCAAAGCTGATCCCATCCTTAAGAAGAGAAAACAAGATGAGGAAAGTGAGGATGGGCAGCCTGGTGCAAAACGTGCCGCAGGTAGCCAGGATGCAAAGGAGGGCGAGGAAGAGCCCCTCAATATTCAGATAGCCAATGCTGTGACACCCTTGTGGAACGTTCCTTATGAAGAACAGCTGAAGAGGAAAGATCGAGAAGTGGAGGGAATTCTGCAGAAACTGACCAGGTAACAAAAGCAGGATGGGAGTAGGCATTGACAGGTCACATGACCAGCCACCAATCATTGGCAAGTGCCAGCTCCTGAATCATGACAGATACCAATTTGGATAATTTTTTTCCTCACCATATTTACATTTAAGTTTCTCCATTCCTACATATTAATCATTTTTAGAGCGATAAAGTGGGCCGGTTTTGGGCTCAGTGAGATCAATATGAATTAATGACGTCCATTAACAATTATACAAAGTTTATTATATGCATCATAACCGTGTCATCCATATAAATCATGCATGACAGTTTCTGAACTGATATTTTGATAACTTATTTTTTCTAATCTTTCTTGCTGCTTAGAGAAATTGGCAACAATAACAAGGCCATGTTACCGTGGCTGTTTGTTCAAAAGGAGAAACACAACAAGCTGTGCTGCCCACTGGAGACCATACGACCATCACCTGTGCAGGTAACCCTCCTGTGTGTTCACCTAAATAAATCATTACACAATAACCTAAAATAATCTAACCACAATCGCATACAGATACACACTTAAATCACTAACAAAAACAATTTATAGGATTGTAATTACCATAGTAGTTTTTGTACCTTAGACATCAGTGTGTCCCTGTGACTTGCAGACAGAGTACAGAAACAAGTGTGAGTTTGTGATTGGAGTGGGAGCAGACGGAGAGGATAAGACTGTGGGCTTTCGTTTGGGAAAGTATAAGGGAGGATCCTGTGCAGTCGTAAGTCCATCTGAAACCAGCCACGTGTCTTCGGAAGCCAAGAAGATTGTCGAAGCCTTCCAGCAGTTCATTAGGTGAAATTAATATCGTTTCTAGAATTTACAAAAGAACTGTTCAAGGGATTGTTCACCTAGAAAAAAAATCTGTCATTTATTCGCCTTCATGTTGTTCAAAACCTGTATATGACTTTATTCTGTGGAACACAAAAGAAGATATTTTGAGAAATGTGTCCATTCAATGAAAGTCAATGGGCGGCAGTTTTGTTTGGTTACCGACATTCTTCAAAATATCTTCTTTTGTGTTCTGCTGAAGAAAGTCATACAGGTTTGGAAGGTGAGTAAACGCTAGTGTTCTTTTTGGGGTGAATTATCTCTTAATTATGTTTTAATGTGCAGGGCTTTCAAGCTTATATGTCAGAATCTATTTCCAAGAGTCCAAGATGTATTTACTGTGGTGGCGGTGTTTTGAACAGGACAACTCCATATGCAGTATACAGTCCAGAGACTTACGAGGGCCACTGGAGACAGCTGACTGTACGGACCTGCAGGACAAAGCAAACCATGGCCATTGTTTTCTTCAATCCACAGGTAATAAGTTTTATCTAGTGGTTTTATTTGTCCACTTTAGATTGCTTTATTTTTTCCGAATATTACTATTCATTGTTCACAACCTAGAAACTCCAAGAGGAACTTGAGGAACTGAAAGGAAACCTGCGTCAGTATTTCACGGAAGGAGAGGGAAAAGAAAGTGGCATCACGTCTTTGTACTTTGTGAGAATGGGACAAAGGTGAGCTCAGTGAAACCAAGTTAGAATAAAGAACACTTTCAGAGGAATTTAGAAAACTAGAATGAAAGGTAAAAATGATGTATTCATTTATCTGTATCAACCCAGGACATCTGCGGGTACAGAGGACCTTCCGTGCGAGCACGTGGCCGGGACTGAGTGGATTCACGAAGAGCTTCTTGGACTGAAGTTTCGCATATCTCCTCACTCATTCTTCCAGGTGAGTCTCCAGTTATGGCACTATGGCTGTAAACAGTTGATATCCAGGTGTCTACTTCAGTTATATTTCCAGTTATATATATAGCTTTCCTGTAGCTCAGTGGTTAGAGGATGGCGCTAACAATGCCAAGGTCATGGGTTCGATCCCAGGGATTGCACATAATTGGAAACAAATGTATAGTATAATGCAATGTAAAATAAAAGCAATAAAAGCGTCTGCCAAATGCATAAATGTAAATATTTCTAAATGTGAAGTTTGTCATTTCTACAGCACCAGCCAGAATTGAAAAACAATGACTGTTTCCAAACAAGTTTCAATTTAAAGATATTACATTAGTAGGATGATTTTGATCTTGGCAGACAAACACGCCTGCTGCTGAAGTTCTATACTCTGCTGTGGGTGAATGGGCTCAGCTCGATCAGGACAGTACTGTGCTGGATGTGTGCTGTGGAACAGGAACCATCGGGATCTCTCTGGCAAAGGTGTGGCCTTTACTTCTAAAAAATAAACAAATTAAAACTGTTCTCAAAACAAGCGTTACCCTTTACTAACCACAGTATTGCCAGTAGTACTAATAATGTACTGTGTTCTCATGTCTGATTATTCATCATTTGATGTACTTTTTTGTTTTTAACAGAGGGTGAGGAAGGTGATTGGGATAGAGTTGTGTCCGGAGGCAGTGGAAGATGCTAAGGCTAACGCTGAAGCTAATGGTAGGACATTGACCTGAAAATGATCAGAAACATTGCGTCTAATAACATCACTTCGCTTTTCCTGCATTTAGTTAAATCTAATATGATCTTCCCAAACTTCAATGTACATTTACAGGCCTGACCAATTTGGAATTCCACTGTGGGAAAGCCGAAGATGTATTCCCCACTATTCTAAATGCAGTCGTATCTCCCAGTGTCACTGCAATCGTTGACCCTCCAAGAGCAGGGCTTCGTAAGTACAATACTCATATTTTCTAAAAAAAGTCATAATTTTCATACCATGACCAACCCTAATTGCGTTTACCAGATTCCAAAGTTATTCTAGCAATCAGAAAAGCCGAGCATCTGAAGAGGCTTGTCTATGTCGCTTGCAATGCCAAAGCAGCTATGAACAATTTTATTGAGTAAGTTTCTTCTTTTCTGTTGAAAAAGTAAAAGTTTTGCTTTAGTGCCTGAATTAATCTGAAAATGTTTATTGCTTTAAGTCTTTGCAGAGCTCCTTCGAACCGCGTGCGAGGAGCTGCCTTTCGTCCAATGAGAGCTATGGCTGTGGACCTCTTCCCTCAGACCATGCACTGCGAGACCATCCTGCTGTTTGAAAGAGTGGATTACAGAACAGATGACATTTGACTGTGTGGATTACAACACACTTAAAGCTCTGCCGCCTCGAAGTACATCAACAAGACCTTTTCTAATATAGTATATCCAAATGGATCGTGTTCATTTAAAGTGTTTATTTGTGCAGTGTACTGTGTTGCCTAATTTTAAGTCACCTGATTGTTTTTTTTATATAGGTTTCATTATTTTTCCTCTCATTTGAAGTAAAACATCACAAGACATCAGTTTCTGGTCATGAATTTATTTGCATAAACAAATCACTGTGTATCAGCGATCATGTGGTACAGCATCACTTGCAGCTAAATCATCCGGTCAACGATAATGACTAAAAGCACACAATTCTTCATAAAACTAATACACACTTGGCAAGACTGACAAGGGCGAGTCACACTCCAAACATTAATGGGAAAAGCACATTCTGTAAGCACTTTGTCAGCAGATGCCTTGTGCTCATGGAAAAAGGAAAATGCTTTCAGATGTAATACACATTCAGAAGCACAACAGCTAATATATTAATCACATTGACAGTGCACTGCAGTTTTGTTTAGTCTCTTTCTCAAGAAAACCACTATGCCCATTGTTTTGGGCGATGGAGTGAAACATTGAGTTCAAAAACCTTAAGGCCAAACTACTTTGATCTCCCTCTCCCAATAGGAAATACAGTGATTTTCTTCAAGCAGGGACTGTAGTTTAATCCAGCAATTATTGCATCTTTTTCTTTAAAATTTCGTCCCAGATGTATGTTTATATATTTCATGAATAGCTATGCAACAGTATTCTATAAAAATGCATAAGACCGTTAAAGCTTTGGTTCACACTGTTCTTCAAGCTATTGAAAATGACGACGCAGTCCGTTTTTGTTCGAGGTATGAAGTTACCATAGTTGTTTTCATAGACTGCGTGTGAAATGATTGTGGCCAAAACATGTAACACACCAAAGGGATACGCTCTGAATAAAATGAGTACAAAATCACTTCTCACAATGGCAGATGTACACAAACCATACAGAATCATCTAACGCGGACACAAAAAGCACATGCTTAAAAGGCAATTTCTCTAAAATATGTAAGAAGGCAAGCATCACTCCACAGCAATTATGTAACGTACAGCATCACAAATGTAGACTCAAGTGAGAGGTTTTCCCTTTCAAACACTACCATTAACAGAAGCAGAAAAACTAAGGCAACATACACTATTCTGTCCCAACTAAAATGTACCAGCCAGTCTCTAAAGCAAGAGTTAAGATTATATCAAAGCATAACAAATGTAACGCGCACTAATATCCTCCCTGATGTCTTGTTCCTCAACTACAGTACCTCAAACACTTGACCAACGTTTTGAATCACCCCTCAATTCAAATAATGTTGTACACTTCATACAAGCAAAAAGTGTATTACTTACAGCAGTTGAAGGGAACGTGTGCACAATAAATGCTTTAGAAAGAAATGCATGTATATTTCACGTGTCAATAAAGATGACCCTGTCCACTGAACAAAATGCACTTCAAAGTCTATATAAACCCAAATTTTTCAGATAAAGGATTGCATGCTCTGTTAGTAAAAAAAAACAAAAACAAGATTGCCTCTGTGGCATACAGAAATGGTCAAACACACGATCACAAAGAAATCCTTAAAAGGAATCTGATTGTTGAAGTGGACACATAGCTTCTATATTTCCGAAATGTAGTAAATAGGAAAATAATTTATTTGCTCTTTATTTTAAAAAGGAAGTAACAATTGTGTTTTTATTGACAACATCTAAAAGCCACAAACTTAAAAGCAAGCATCTGTAACGCTTATTCAACATACATATTTACGGTTTACTTCGATTCATAGAAACTTTTTTGTCATCAGCCGAATCAAGTTATTAAACTTGCACTTATCAGTGCAGAAGTGCATCTGGAGGTATTCTTGAATGCTTATTCTACTTTTCATAGTGCATGTATGACTGTTAGTAAACCCATAAATTATAGACATATTTGGGAGTTGCACTCAAAATTTTGATAAAATGTAACTAGTATTGCCATTTGCACTGCAAAGTAATGCATAATTCAGTAATGGTGCATTAAACATTTGTTAAAACTATTACCATTGGTCAGTGCTATCTGCCATCATGACAGGTTGGGCAAGGGCTTGTTAAACGTCGACGGTACACAGAGGTTCACTGCCGGGTTGAGCGGACTCCATTATAGTCATTTTGGGCTTCTTTCTTGCTTCCTCCTGAAAAGAAAATAATATAAAAGGTAAAATGAGCCACAAACAGTAATTCCCTAGATCAGTGGTTCCCAAACTTTTTACAATGGCGTACCCCCCCAGGGATTTAACATCATTCTGCGGTACTGCAGTACCCTTTCTTACAGTCACAATTGTGGTCTCAAACATTTTTTTATTTGCATTCTAAATACATGTAATTTTCTTTTATCAAACCATAAATGATATATGACTCATATATAAATAAATGACTCACTGTTTAATGAGATGGATGTGCTTGAAATGACTTGCATAACTCTGTGATGTTTGGTTGTATCGGAGAAAGTCTGAGTCTCAAATCATTCTCTATGCAGAGTCTGTGTCGATATTTGTTCTTTATGTGGGCAAGTGCTGAAAACCCACTCTCGCAAAGATACGTTGTGGAGAAGGGCAGTAATGTTTTCAAAGCGCGATCGGCTAAGGCAGGATACTCTGCATGCAAAGCTATCCAGAAGTCGGTCAGTAATTTTTGTGCGAAGTCAATTCTCAAAGCGCCACTCGTAGAAATTTCAATGAGACTCTCTCGCTCAGAAACAGGAAGGTGCGCTGTGCTGTTTGCAGAGAATGGATTGCGAATCCAGGTTTTTGAATTGTCTGTCTCGGGAAAGTACTTGCGCAACTGCGAAGACAGCTCAGAAAGGTGTTTCATTATGTCACGCTTAACGCTGTTAGTAAGGCTGAGTTCGTTCGCTAGCAAAAAATCATGCAATGATGAAAAGGCTTCGGTGTTGTTCTCGTTAATGCAATTAGTCCAGAGAGCAAACTTTCTGATCATGGCCTCAGTTTTGTCCTGTACATTAAATATGGTTCTGGCAACTCCCTGCAATCCGATGTTCAGCTCATTCAGACGGGAAAAAACATCACCCAGATAGGCCAATATTGTAAGCCACTCTTTGTAATAGGCCAATATTGTAAGCCACTAGTCGCATGCTTTGTTTCTAAATGCCTGCGCAAAAACGCTGGCTTCATGCAGTTATGAGAGAGTACTTTTGCACATATAACGCACTGTGGTTTGGGATTTTCGTCACTGCCAATGTAAGTAAATCCATATGAAATGTATTTCTCATCATATTTATGCCTTTTTGATCGTCTTTCTGTGAACTGCTGAACCTGAGTTGACGCTGTAGTCTCCGATGCATCGCTATCTGTGTCGATGTCAACCGGAGCGGGTGGTTGATTTACACCTGCATCCGAAGTGCTGTTGGAGGGACCCGGGGTGTGGTCAGAGGACTGTGGATCATCCGAGCTGCTGGGAGTCGATTTTCTTTGTGGCTGCGGGCCTAAATCTTTGCAACCACTTATCCATTTTAATTTAACAAGCAGTTGTTGCTTCGTTCCAAGCTGCGTGCAGTCGAATTACATGCGGTACGTAAAGACGTGCGCTTATGCATGAGTGGACGCATATTTTTTGATTGGATGTCATGAATTTGACCTTTTATGGCACTACGTGACTACTATTTTGCTGTGTGTACACTAGAGGGAGCACGTCTTTATATTTAGCTTGTGAGAAAAACATGACTGGTTGATTGTCAGGTGCGTTATAATTAAGTAAACAATAGATTTCACGATTTTGTTCACGTACCCCCTCCGTCACCGTACCCCAGTTTGGGAACCACTGCCCTAGATAATTAAATACAGTAAACCACTTAAAGAGACAGCTTACCCAAAAATGAAAATTCTCATTTACTCACCCTCGAATTGTTCCAAATATGTACAAGTTTCTTTGTTCTGGTGAACAGAGAATTTTTTTGGTAAGGATGCCAAACAGTTATTGTCCACCATGGTAGTCAAAAGTGCCCCAGAACTGTATGCTTCCCTACATTCTTCAAAATATCTTGTGTTCAGCAGAACAAAAATTTATAAAGCAATTTTTCCTACTACGGTAGTCAATGGTGACAAAAAACGGTTTGGTTACAAGGATTCTTCCAAATATATTTTTCTGTGTTCATCAGAACAAAGAAATGTATACAGATTTGGAACAACAAAAATTTTTTTGGGGTGAACTGTTCCTTTAAACTAGGGGTCGGCAACAGCCAGCAATAATATCTGGCCCGCGCCAGCGGAACATGTGAGCGAAGCGAGGAGCGTTAATATTTCTTGTGTAGAGGGCCTTTCTGAAAATTCCGCTCTGCTCGCTCAATCTCACAGTTGCTTGCTCCGCCCTCTTGGTTACTTTTTTGCTGCTGGATTATTGTCCCATGTACACGGCATGAGCCTGAATAATAGCACAACTGCATGCGCGTCAACTACAAACGCCTCGTCCATTTGCAGAGGTGCACAGGCGACAAGAGGTTTGATACAGGCTCATTTCAGTAAAAAAAACATAACATTTATATTTATTTCTCTTAAAAAGACATTGTGTCACTTACCCAATGTAACGGTTGCTTTTCTGAAATAAAACCCGAATAAACCTCGATGCCGGCCAAGGCCGACAAATGTGATCTCCGGAAGACGCATGCAGCCTTCGGAGACGCAGCTATACTTTGTCTAAGTTTCTAAAAGTACATTCTAAAATGCTGTAACGATCGAGGTTTGGCGTTTTAAAACCGCCTTTACCCTTGTTTTGGTCTATTTTTATTTTGAATCCGTTTCTTTTATTAACCCCAGTAAAGGTAGTGCATTTCATCTTTTGTGCGTTTATTTTGAATGTTGCAGTATGGCAGCTATATGTTCACGGAAATAAAGTAACGAAAATAAAATATACTTTGCCTAAAATAACTGTATAATAACAGATACTCTTTAAATAAAAAATGACTAAAAATATAATGTCACAGAATGTCGGACTGAAACATAACTGCTCTTTTTCAGCCTACTATTAATATTTCACTCAATGACTGCGCTTCGCTCAGTCGCTCACGGACCAAGCAAACGCTTCACTCGCATTACGCTCACCGGTAAACCAAATCCCGCTCAGACATAAAATGTGTCTAGTAAGCCTAATTGTTTTCAGTTTATAATAAACTTCTTAGGGTTGGACCGATAGACTATGACATCGTCCATCGCCGGATGGCTGACAGCCATCACGATGTTGGGCCGGCATCGTGATTCCCCTGCATGATGCAATTTTCGTCATCAGGAGGGTCCGCGGTCATCCGAACATCCCGTCCGCGTACAGCACATTCCCAAGACAAATGTTGACAGCCGAGTCCACAGTATTACATTCTGCGCACGTGTCGAGCTCATCCATTCATGCTTATCCACAGTTGAGTATGATTTGGAAGCTGCGCGACACTTAGAAACCGACGTAGAAAGTGAACGCAAACAGTGAATCGTAATGCGCTCACGTTGTGTGCGTGTAAACTTGTCAATGACGACCTGAACTGTGCGCGTCCGCAATGGCAGTGAGAAACATCAGTGCCGCGTGACCCGCACAGTTGACTAATCACACACACACAGCCTACACTGGTGGGCTCACGATCTACTCGTCTTTCCACATTAAATAACAACCGGAAGAAATTCCAAATTTGCAGGTCGTACATGTGCGAGTACTTGTGAAAAAAAATCATGCCGTCTTGAAAACTGGTCACAAAATGTGTTTTGGTCGCAGTCTAGAGCACTGATATAATTGTTTTTAATGTTTTGGCAGATGGCCATCTAGCAAACTGATATGCCCTGCCCCCCGATGTCATCGTCCATCACAATGTTTCACTGTAGGCATTGTCCGATGCCAATTTGGTAGACATCACCCAACCCTAAAACTTCTTGAATAAATGTCTCAGTTTAAGTCAGGATAGTGCCATTTTCTCTCACCATCTAGCTATCTTAAATGTTAACGTCACACGACACGACGTAATAGCGTACCCCGCAGCGCTATTACGTCAAATACGTTAAATAATTATATATAATAATTATTTTTAGAAGTAGGCTATTCAAGTTGCATTTTTCATCAATGAATTTCTTAAATTATCCTTTGACTATGTTCTGGCCCGCCCTCTAGCGGCGAATTTGTTTTTTGCCGACCCGTTTTAAACGTTTGCATACAGTACATGTATAGAATGCATAACATCTAGAAAGCTAATAAAATTATCTTGCGTTTCATTTATGGAGCGTAAATTTGCATCTGTACCCTTTCTCGAGCCAGTTTCATCATCTCCTCTCGTAGTTTGTTGAGGATGTGAAGGTTTGGCTTGTTCTTTTTGGCATACTGCTGAAGCTCAATCACACTCTTATCAGAGTTTTCCTGAAAAAAAGTGCAAATTTGTCAATGACATGTCATAAAAACTTTTACAGTTCAATTTAACAAGCATACTGAGGCGTTTACAGGAAGATATGGTATGGATCAAAGAGAGCACCAACCTTTTTGACCATCTTATTGCTTTCTCTGCCGTACATGCGCAACAGCGAGCCCCAGTTCTTCACATGAGGATGAAGCATTTGGAGAATCTTTTGTGATGCCAGCTGCTTCCCCACCCTCTTATTCTTACCTACAGAAGAAAAAAAGTTACAGCAGTGGCTATGTGGTTGTATCGATGTATGGCTACTTGTCAAAGGATGGGACAATCTTGCTGAAGCTTCAAACAGATTAAAACGGTAAAAACTTGGAAGTGTTTTTGATCCGTTTCAAGCATGCATACTCACACCAGCCACGAACAGTGTGCTTCCCACATGTCATAACGTATTCACTCTTCTGGTTCTTTCCTGGGATCACTTCAAACTTGATGCTGGTGTCACCCATTCCATGGTTTCTATGGACCAGACAGCAACAGCCTTTCATTCAGACACATTTGACAAACCCACAATCTGGTGTATTACATTACTGGTGTACTCAATTACAGTCTACTCTCTACATCATGCCATACCTCTTAAGGCACTCATGAAGGATCTGATATGGTGAGAGTAAACCTGCTTTGTTGGTCAGCTCATACACCCTTGAATCTTCAATACTGATATGATTAAAATACTGTGGGACAAGAAATGAAAACATGACTTTACTCAAACAAGAAAATAACAGGACAAATAAGATTTCTGCATTAAGTTTTTTTTCCAACTAAATCAGGGAACATTAAAAAAAAGCAAGGTACCTCAAGTTCATCTCCTATAGGTTTCTCCTCAGATGTCTGTTTCACGAAGTCAGGAATGAGGATCTCCAGTGTTGCTCGAGCTGCCCGGGAGAAGCATGACAATGTAAACGCTTACTTAAACCAGTAAAAGAAGATTTTAAGTAATCTGTTATATAACAAATGTATTCTTGCTCATCTTAAAAAGATAGTTCACCTTTAGCGGCAACAAAAACATTATGTGACCCAAACTTAACTTCCAGTAGACCTCCGCAAAGAATCAATAACTGTTGAATAGTTTTAATTTAATACTATTAAAAAATTAATTGTAGTGAAAATGATAAAATAAACAGTCATATAATCAAACACAGACCGGAGGTTAACTTCGCTCCAAGCATGTGTCCGATAAACCATCTATAGTTCAAGTATAAAAACCTTGTTACAAAAGTTATGTAGCATAATGTGTTTTTTTTTAACACACTGCAACAGAATAGGGACCATGGCAGTCACATGTCCTCATCTCTTTTTATGTATTGAAACAGCTTAGACTACATGAAAAAATAAATTGTACGAGATTTGAACGAAGCATGAGGCTTGTGAAGATGTGAACCATCCCTTTAAGGACCAGAATGAAGATGGAGAAGGTACCAGCTTTATTCTTGGCAAGTTTTTTACTGCTTGCTGTTCCTGTGCCATATGTAACACCGTCTATAATGACTGATGCTCCGAAGGGTTCACTTGGGTTTTCTGGGAAAAGAAAACAACATTTTATTATAACTAGTGCTAAATATTTATTCCCTTCCTCATTAAATGATCCCCATCATAATCCACTAAATGCATTTTCAAGACAGTGGACATGAAGTACACAATCATGGATCTTTGCCTGATATAAAAACACTACAGCAATTTACCATCAGATGTTCTTAATCACGTTAAGCCCAAAACCCTTTTAACCAAATCACTATTGTACATTATTTCTATTAATAAAATCACAAACAACTTTTCTTGCCGAGCAAGGCTTGTCCTACCATAGATCCACAACAACCAGCCTTAAACATTATGCCACACTTACCACATTCAAAAAAGTTGTAAACTGGTCGCACTTTCAGCACTCTCTGCATATACTCGTGCAAAATGCAAACTTCAGATTTCCCATTGGGGTTGATGACGAACTCTGAAAGACAAACAGTCCGTCTTGAGGAAACAAACATATTTTGCACTATTTCATTCATGAAGTAAATAATTCTCAGTTACCTTTCTTTGTGGGCGTATCCTGCACAGACAGTGTGATGAGCTTCTGATTGGCCGGTAGGATGGGCCTCTCAGATTCAGCTTGCTTTCTCTTCATGTCCCTGTTGAACTGCCTGCGCTCAGCCCACGTTCGAAACTTCTTCACAGTCACTTGCTCAAAATCAAAACACTTCTCTAGGTAGTCTCGGAACTCCTCAATTTCTGGGTTAAAATTCACAACAACAAAAAGTCAACATGCATTGACTCACTATGCATTTAGGAAAGGTGTTTAACAGCACAATAGTCTCATCCTCTTACCAACAGACTCATCTTTGCAGACCTCCACTTTGGCTCTGACCTGGCCCAGAGCTCCCTGTGCAGCATCACTGCAATGACTGTCCTTCCTGGCTGAAGATGCTCCTGGCTCCATGAGGTGGACATCTGGATCCTCTAATGTTGGCTCTTCTGTGGCAGTAGAGTCAGGCTCATCGGCTCTCTCAAGCGAAACGTTCTCTTCCCCTGGTTTCACAGGAGACACCTCTGCGTTTGGAGTCACCTCTCCGTTATGTTCCCTTTCCTCTTGTTCCTTCATTTTTTTGTAGTGCAAGCAGGGAATGCTATTGGTTGGTGGGTCATGTTTCTAGTAGGGAGAAAGATGAGGTAATTTATTAAAAATAAATGAATGTAGCAAGTAGCAATTATGCGACAAGAAATTCCATCATGAAACTCTCAGATGTTAGATCTAATGGTTTACCCTAATGCTTCCTGTTCCAAGGAAGTAAGGTCTAGACCAGGTCACAACTCTGGTTTCCCGGTGGAGGTAGACTGGAATGCCAGAGTTATGGAATGTCATGATCCATCCATCAGGTAATGGCTCAGTGGGCGGGCGTCCACGACCTGCGGAAAACACAAATGTCTCATCATCAGGGGTGCCTGCTTTGGCGTATAAGCCACTTTTTTTCTATAACAAGGGTTTCTGGGACTCACTCTTAAGAACGGTTTTAATTTTGGTCATCATGGGCTGAACTCCTGCCTCCCCATCTGAATTGTGATCACTGTCTCCAGTGTACCGGTCTTCAGCCAGACGTCTTTTCTTGGGCATGGGCATACCTTCCTCCAGAAGGGCATCTACATCATTGTCAAAGTCCTCCTGGAAGAGCAGCTGGTTTAGTAACTGGCACTTCAACTAAATGTGCAATGAGAAGCCGATTTGAATCAAGCCCACTTTGTGAGCTGTAATTCAAATGTTCTTTTTAATGGACCACCTCTTGACACTCCAGGATCCCTCTTCGTGACCAAAAGACGTGTGCTATATTTGTAGTGATGTTTTTGAATGATGAACATTTAGCTTTAATAGCTTGCAACATCAGCAGAAATACAACACGACCAAAACCTAAGGTCATAATGACATGATGCGGTTCTTTTACCTCATATGAGTAACTCAGGTCCTCCTCGTGCACTTGCTCCTGTTGAACAATCATCTCAGACCTGAAACCGCTCGGCTCTCCATCTTCCACTTCCAGAAAGTTCTCACTGAAATCTTCCAAGTCATCTAGCACGGCGAATTCAACCTTGTTCTCCTGCTCGGCCTCAATCTCGACACTGTTTCTGGCTGAACTTAGAGCTTTGTAGCTCTGGCCTGAGCCGCTTGGCACACTTCCCTGCTCTAAACAATCATGCAGTTCACCATTCAGGCTCTCTAGGATCTGATCATCGCTAACCTGCCCCAAACCAGTGTACAACACCTTTCTGTCCTTGCTTTTACTGGTGTCATTGAAACTAACACTGATCTTTACGTCTTTGAGAAGCTTGAGATCAGGTAGGAACTTGGTAACCGGGGGAGCGTGGCGAGCGGTTCTAGGGCACCTGCCCATGGGGTCAGGGTTATCTGATGGGGAGCTACTAAAAGTCAACGTACGCTTGTTGAGGAGGAGCTTTTCGTCCCCGTCCACTGCTGGGGTGTGTTGGTGTCCATCACCACCAGAGCTAACGTCCATTTCCTCTGCGTCACTGGACGTTTGCAGGGGAGGTGGTGGAGGCGCGTTAAAAAAATTGTTTTCCGTCAATACTGATTCCGGTGGCTCCAAGGGGAGGGGAGGTAAAAACTCATTCACATCCATAATGAATTTCTAATAAAAGAAAAAACTATATTGAACACTATAAGAGAATGCAACTGGGAAGGGATCTGCCCAAGTATAACTTTTAAGCTAAACAAATTGCAGCCCTACCACATGCACAAGTTCATAACACAGTTCAACACATCCACTTAATAATATGCATGTACATGGTTGAATATGCTAAGCTGACTACATTGTTCTTTTCATTAATGTAGACAGCTTTTTAGAAATCACTGTCTCAATTATTGGAAATCACAATGCATTCAGCTTAAACGTTGCCCACATCTAAGCACTGTCCATCCTGGGAGGCCAAATCTTCTGCCGGACCTAAAAAAAGGAAAGACAGTTATTCAAATACCAGAAATACCATAAGATGTATGTTAATGCATTGACATTTTGCGCACGAGGCGTCTTCAAATCTAAATCTTTAAACCTTTTCGCAAAGTGTCTGAATAAACTTCACGTAGAATAAAAGTGGTCGTAATATGCGAGATAACAAACAATATTGTGCCCAACTTAATTAACATTATGCTTTCCTAAAATAACAGTCAAGCGCACCAATCAAAAGCACCACAAGGCCCTTGCTAATAGGTGGCTAGCAAAACTTCGTAAAAATATGGTTACGTTTAATCTCATGCGTGTTAAAAACAACTATTTAGTGTTGCAGTGTTGGTTTATAAAGCGATAACATTTGAGGCTTGTTTCTCCACATACATCGATCAATCTATCCCTCGATTACTCAGTCGGTGTTAGCCATTAGGAGCCGTATGGTAACTTAACTTAACCCACCGTTTTAACTTGTCCGATTGTTAATCGGCTAAACGACGAGATGCGTAAACATGAGTAAATAGCTGCACACCCTATTTCTACTCACCTAACTACACAAATGCTTTTCTGTAAACCTCGTGTAATCACAGGACTGTTCTGGTCATTGGATTCAGATGGTCGTCTCCTCTCTCCGCCATCTTCCTGGCACCAGCAGGCAGCATCTGTGTGGCTGTGGATGTGTAGTATGAACACGCCCCTCGCAACTCTCAGCCGGTGCCTACACACATGCGATTGGACCAACAGCAATGTGCCTGATTCGTTTCAGATGTGCCTAAATTGCAGTTATGATTTTGTTTGTCGTTTGGCTTGCACAATAAAATCTTCTAGAAGACCAAATAGTGCGGTAAATTTTCTCTTAAGTCCTTTTGGAAAATGTAAAGATGTGACAATGCTAAATCAATAATGCATGTTCTCTGAGTTTAGATGTGCTGGTGCATAATAAATGTTCAACGCAAAACAAGTCGTGAGAATGTAATCTGATCCGACAGGGGGCAGTAGCTAGTCTTTTTCTAGGTGTATCAACAGCTAAAGAAGAACTCCCCCAACGTCGTGTGATGACGTTTCACGAGTAACGTCAGAGGAAGTTATTCCAGTAAATTCGCGTTAACTAACACAAGTTCAAATCTTACAGGCTTTATCCGTCCGAGCCATAGAAACAAATATATTTATATCGAAGCCTTGACATTTTCCCACCAGCATGATGATGATGATGATGGACGAGGACCAGCCCAAGACATTGTAAGTGCTGTGATAGTTTAGTCGGCCGTTTAACGAAACGAAACGAAACTCGTGTTTAAACACGTTTACCGGAGCGGCGCTATGATCTAGTGCGCCACACTTAACATAATTAGATCGAGAATATGAGCCTGTTTATAATTCTTAGTGTGATTTCATATAAAATGTAAAAATGGCGTCCATGCTTTCAGTCCCAATAGCCCAAGCCGGTTACACAAACACCAAACTGGGGCAGCGGAACCGAGCCCATTAGGGATGGCTCCGAACAATAGTTTGTTTTCCAATCTAACGTGAAATTTTGATTTATTGAGTTAAACCCACACGAATGATCTGTTCGTATTCGTAGTAGCGTTTACTGCAGCGCCAATAGGCAAGCCATTTCCGTTTGTAGCTTTGGGTTGCTGTAGCTCGGTGAGCTAATGATTAAAAGGAACATTTAAACGTTGCTATATCCTCCACGGGATCCTTATCAGTATTTCCCCTGTTGTAAGAGGTTGACTCAGAAAGACTTTGTGTTTGCAGTGAGTGGTTATGCTCGTAGATGAGCTTTAGGATCGCGTTAGCTGCTGGCTACCGTGCGCTGAAAACGTGGCAGAAATGAATTCCGCGGAACCCGCTGCTGGCGTGAAAGATGGAGAAAAACGCAACGCACTATGACTGGGTTTCAGCTTCCTGTTCTTTTCTGTGATTTTTAGGTATGTCGGGAACCTCTCCAGAGACGTTACGGAGGCCCTCATCCTGCAAGTGTTCTCCCAGATCGGTCCCTGCAAAAGCTGTAAAATGATAATTGATGTGAGTTTTAAAGCTCATGGACTTAACATTTTTCTGCGTACAGTTAAGGGGATCAGAGTTTAATCCACATTATCTTGTGTTTTTCAGACGGCTGGAAACGACCCGTACTGCTTTGTGGAGTTCTATGAGAACAGACACGCTGCTGCAGCACTGGCTGCCATGAATGGCAGGAAGATCTTAGGAAAGGTAAGATGTATACCCGCACATTGAAGTACACCTACAAGAGTTGAATGGATATGGGATGAAATGAAGCTATAGGTCCTAAACATGAGAAACATGGATATAGTAGTTACTGTGTGTTTACAGGTAAGTTGTTCTTGTACATTATTTTTAAACCATTCTTATCAACCATTTGATACATGCAAATCTTTATTTATTCCAAAGATTTTTGCATCTAGGAGTAGCCGTAAAGCTAAACCCTGCTGCTGGAGGTCTACCTGCCCTCCAGAGTTTAGTTTTAACCCTGCTCCAACACACCTGCGTTATGTAATCCTACACAGCTGGATTAGCTGGTATGGGTGTGTTTGACGGGAGATCTAACTAATGTTAGATGTTGTGTCCCAATTCGCCTTCAAGCGCATCTAAAATCAGATTCGAGCTTGTAGTAGTGCACATGGGAAAATAACTCGGAAGTAGCGTAAAACAAAACAATGGAAAATGTAACCTCCAGTTTTTCTGTGGGCTTTATTTTTATCTTATTCATCTATACAACAAATGCGGCCTATAAAGAATTTAAAAAAGTTTTCATAAGTTCCATAGTCTTTAAAATGATTGAAATGTATAATGTAAAACTGAAATACCATTGCAAATTCATTCATTACCAATAGATTTACCATGTTGGTTAATCTATATGCTTTGTATGACATTACCACTTGTGTATCATAGTTTCCTACTCGTAAATACCCACTGAACTCACAATATTTCATACTCCAACAGTAAGTACTGTTTTCGTTCAAATGGAAGCATATATATTTCATTCTATACGTATTTCTTATGTAATGTTTACGACGTGGTACATTTTTAAAAATTTTTGAGTTGTGTATCAGCACTTTGTAATTTAACCAGAAATAGGGATAGGGATAAGGATACTTATTTCTACATACTATGACATACTACTAATATAAATTCTGTTAAGGATGGGTGGTAAAATTGGGATGCAGGGTGATCCTGTGTTTGAATTAGCACCCTACAGCTTAATATAGTGCACTATTGGAGGGGATAGTCATTTTTAGCACGATCCGAAACCAAAATTGGCATTATCAAGTGCACTCATTTAATCCCATGATGCACAATCGTTGACGTACAATCGATGTACACTCAACAGCTTGCCACTACATTCCTTCCATTATTCTGAATGAAGTCCTCTGTCTTGCCCGCTGTGCACTTCCAGCATAAGGAATAGTGAATGAGGGTATGGGGGTGATTTCAGACACAGCCTGGGCTGAGGAAGGTAGCTGAGCAGGAGCAGGATTGCCTACCCTGGATGTAACGGTCTCAAAGGTGTTTTTCTTTGTATAATAATAGGGGCTGTGGAAGGAATTTAAACTGTAGGACTAAGCAAAACATATTGAACAATGAATGTGCATATGTACTAGTACACAGATTATGGCATATATTATTTCTGTAATCTCTTAAGGGAATCTACCTTTGAGCATGTCTCAAGCTTTTATATGTCCATTGGAATGCCACATGATTCCACCATGTCACAAAAACGTGCGGTCATCCATCGCTTGGGTTCAAGTTGAACATTCTTATTTTCAGTCCCTTGTCACGTCCTCCACTTAACATATAGCCTTGCTTTATCATCGTTTGCACCTATACCAGGCCTTCAGCTTTAGAAAAGCCTTGGAGAAAATATATTCAGTGCAAATATTTTATCCTCAACAGGTAATGAAGGACCATTTGAGGAGTAATACAAGTTGATAATGTCACTCTGTTGTAAGTCTCTTGCTATTTAGACTTTTTTTACTATGTAGAAAATAATTTCAGAATCTGGTTTGTTTTAATAGTCCCCATTCTTTTTTGAATTAGAATTTGAGTGATCGCCATTTTATTGTTTTGTGAGATTATTGCTTCTGCGTTTGGAGACACGTCATAAAATGCAGGCGACGTTTTTTTTGTGTTTTTCTCACTCTTCCATGTTTCTGCTCTGCTGTTTCTCACAGGATATGAAAGTTAACTGGGCCTCGACGCCAAGCAGTCAGAAGAAAGACACAAGCAGTAAGTGTCCTGTTAAAAAAGATTTTAGTTTGATTTATGCATGGATTTTATTAATGAATGGGTGTGCTTGCCTCTCCGTGTATAATGTGGATTATTTCTCTCATGCTGTGTGGTTTGAGATTCCCTTAATTCCCTTTCCCTTCAAATTACTATTGTAGATCATTTCCATGTGTTTGTTGGTGACCTGAGTCCAGAAATCTCGACAGATGATGTCAGAGCAGCCTTTGCTCCATTTGGAAAGATATCGTAAGTGGCACAATTTGATCAAGTATTTCAAAAACAGCTGTATTTTAATGTAACATTTGTTTTTGGTACATTCAGTGATGCTCGTGTGGTGAAGGATCTGGCTACAGGAAAATCTAAAGGATATGGTTTTATCTCCTTCATTAATAAATGGGTGAGCGTTTGCATATGGCCATAGTGACAGTTATACTTGTGACATTATTGAATGTGCTTCTATTTTTTTTATTGTTCACTTTGTATGTTCTTGTCTCACATAGGACGCAGAGAGTGCCATTCAGCAAATGAACGGCCAATGGCTGGGTGGAAGACAGATCAGAACAAACTGGGCCACAAGGAAGCCATCCGCTCCCAAACCAAATAATGAAAGTAAGTCGGTTTAACTGGAATTGATTAGTTTAATGTCATTATCGTTTCTGCTATTTCCTACCTACTAAATGAAACATGATTTAGTCACAAAATGTCTAGTGATCAGTTCTTTAAGAAACACGTTGAGAATTTTTGATCAAATATAAATGTTGTCTGTCCTTTTGCTCTCGTGCAGCCAGCAGCAAACACTTGTCCTATGAGGAGGTTCTGAACCAGTCAAGTCCAAGTAACTGCACTGTGTATTGTGGTGGAATTGCTTCTGGCCTTTCAGGTTTGTATAAACGTTTCCGTTTATCCAAAGGAACCACATATGCAATCTGAAAGATCTAAGTGTTTTTCTCCTCTGCTGTAGATCAGCTGATGAGACAGACTTTCTCCCCATTCGGGCAGATAATGGAGATCAGGGTCTTCCCAGAAAAAGGCTACTCATTTGTGAGGTATGAAATACTAGTTGTCTGACTCAAAACTATTCTTGTGCCCTTTATCGTGTGGAAAAATGCATGTTGCTTCCTCTTTGCCAGGTTTGACTCTCACGAGGGTGCCGCCCATGCCATAGTGTCCGTAAATGGGACCTGCATTGAGGGCCACACTGTGAAATGCTACTGGGGCAAAGAAACCGCTGATATGAGATCCATGCAACAGATGCAGATGCCCCAGGTACCACTTTACCTTGATTGGCACCTCTCATGTGTTTACTGTGTCCTCTTGCATGTGACGGGAACCTCCTAACTGTCTCTTTTTCCATGCCACAGCAGAATAAACCGACCTATGCGGCCCAGCCTTACGGACAATGGGGCCAGTCATACGGCAACGGTCAGCAGATGGGTCAGTACATGCCCAACGGTTGGCAGGTGCCCACTTACGGCGTCTACGGCCAGGCCTGGAATCAACAGGGATATAAATAAGTACAAACGTGGCTGTTATGTGCCCTCAGTCCAATCATTAAACCCCGCTTCAGTGTGGCATCTGCCCAATGGGACTCACCATTTCAGAGGTTGTTGAAAGGGCTGCATTCAGCCCACTGTACATTATACTCAGACCATTAATCTGAAAGGAATCCTGTCTTGTCATTTTTTTGCCCCAGGACTATTTTGGTCATTTTCTTTTTTAAGTACCGCATTTCGGGGGCTTTAATTGTCTAGTTTTGAAATGGATTAAATGTGTTTTGCAGGCTCAGTTTAGCTCACACCTTTAAGTGTTTAGGATGTTTGAGGTCTAACATACTGCACTCTTTGTATGCTGTTTTTTTTCCCAAGAACTTTTATTTTTGTTGTCATCATGGCTATGCTTTATTTTTACAAGAAAGGTTTCAAGAATTGAGACGTCGGATCATGTTAATTGAATATGGAAAGTATTTTATCTCGTAACACCTATTGATAAAAGGTATTCTGCATGCAGACAAGATTCTCCTGTGGCCTTGAGCTAAACCTGTGGTTTCAGGAACGTCTTTGTTCTGAAGTTCTGGACACAATTACTAAAGCTTTTAGCAAATTGTATTAACACAGATGTGCAGGAGACTCATGTTTTTTCCCTTCATCTAAATGTTTTGTAACACAGAATACTTAATTGTTTAGCTCAGTTTTTAAGACTTAATTTCCTGTTTTTACAAAATCATGTTTGCGTGGATCCTTTGAGGGTGTGACAGCACACAGGTTAATCGGAGGTCATGGGAGTGCTGTAGCATCTATGTAAAGATTTTTGTAATTCTGTGTAAAATGAGGTTGTGAATTATTTCTTGAAATCTTGTAAATTCAGGGTTTGTTGAACATCTGTAATGTTGCATGGACATTCTGAGCTCTGTTCTTGTTACAATCTCTTGTAAACATAAAATCTAAGATTGTCATTAGTTACCGAGATGTTATTTCAATACCCCCATACTGTATTCTCTCAAGAATCGATGTTGATTTGACAAGCCAAAGACAACAAAAATGAACTGAGAACTTGCATGCTTCCACCTTTCTGTACTGAGATGGTGATTAAGTCTGTGTATGCGTTGTTATTAGAAGTAATATGAAAAGGTGCAGTAATGTGAGATAATCCTGGATTTCAGCCACATGCTCTCAATTTGCTTGCATACCCAAATTTTCTCTTTTTCTCTACTTTTACAAAAGTCACAAGCATTGTTTTTCATGTCATGTAAAATTATCAGAATAATTATTTAATGTCACTGCTTATGTTCTTCAACTGAGTTTTTTTTTATTTGTAAGAAGTTGGAGAGGTATGTTATTTTGACACCCTGATTATATGCTTCCAACTAATGTTGTTCCACTTACTCTATTCCATATGTAAAAACTTAACCTTTCAAAACTGATTTGTTGTCTTGAGTGTTCAATTATTTTTCTTACCGTGATGTGTCTTTAAATGTTTTTTAGATAAAGAGGCAACAGTTCACCCAATGATACATACTGCTTTGTCCATACAGCAGGAAAAGGGGTTTCTGGGTACACGTGTGCTGTCTCACATTGCTTTGTTAATGTGTGTAGCTATCAGGCAGCAATAGGTCTCTATTCTCCTTTAAAAGTAAAACTATTCATACTCATAAATGATGATGTCCTGCAGAATTTCACAGTCTGTAATGAGGTCTTTAGTGAGAAGTCATGTTTAACACATTTATACAAGGCTTACCAAAACATCAAGACTGGAGCATTTATTTGGTTATCGGTGCTTTGGATTAATACTAAACTGTACTAATTACTATTGAATAAATGTCACATAACATTGTAGGGTTGTGCTTTCACATTAGGGTAATTTTAGGTGTAGGCTATATCAAGTGACAGGACCGTGTTTTTCTAAAGGTATTAAGCAACCGTGTCCATCTCATGGTCTGCAGCAGTCTGACTTCAGATCTCTTTGATGATTTAAGATCTTAACTTTTAGATGACGATCTAAAAGGGTGACGCTAGCAACGCCAAGGTTGTGGGTTCGATCCAAGGATTGCACATGCTCAGAAACAAAAAAGATGCTATAATAGTATAATGCTATGTAAGTTGGTTTGGATAAAAGCATCTGCCAAATGCATAAATGTAAATGCTAATAACATGAAGACATTGAGAAAAAAATTATGATTTGCCTATTTTTTTTAAATAAACAAATAACTTCAAAGAAATAATTTAGGTAACAGGACTGTATGTTCAGATGGACCCTCTCCATTCATAGGTAAAATATCATAAAACACACAAAAAAGAAACTGAGAAAATTTACTTTTGTTATTCACATGGCCTTCAAAAGAACAAGATGATGAAACAGAACGCAGCAGCACACCTCGTCTTCCAAAAGGGCTCATGTGACACCCCTTTTCATCTCTCTCCACTGGCTACCGGTTGAAGCCCGTATCAGATTCAAGTCACTAATGCTTGCCTACGGGACAATCACTGGATCTGCACCGGCATACTTTCACACCCTCCTACACCCCATCAAGAACCCTGTGTTCAGCAAACGAGCGCCGTCTTGTTTGCCTTCTCATAAGGGCAGTAAATCACTTTCCCGCTCATTCTCCTTCACAACTCCTTCCAGGTGGAACATTCTTCCTAACTCGGTCCGGTCAACCACATCTCTCACAACATTAAAAAAACTACTTAAAACCCCTCTCTTCTGTGAATACTTGACAAATGAAGAAAGAAAAAAACAAACCCTCTCTCTTTCTCTCAACAGGTAGTGGTCTAGCTTTTGTTGAAACTAGTAACTTTGTATTAGTACCTATTGTATTATTGCTATTGCTCCCTGAACTCTTTGTAAGTCACTTTGGATAAAAGCATCTGCTAAATGTAAATGTAAACTTTCTGCTCTTAACATGTCTTGTGGAACATTAGAAGGTTTTCAGAGGTGATGACGTGTTAGGGTAACAGGGCTGAGTAAAAACCTGGGGACACAACTACAAATGTAATATAGGTATCTAAAATAGTATATATTTTTCTATGAAAAAGCATAGATTGAATATGGAATTACACAACAATGCAAAAACAAGTAAGATTTAACCTTTATATTTCATGGTTATAATAATAGATATTGGGGACACATAACAAATGATATTTTCAGTGTTCTAGGTAGTTTTATTCATTTTTTTTTTTTTAAACTTGCAGTAAGCTTAATGTGCTGGGCACTTTGCTTAATAATAAAATGTATTTTAAATTTAATATCTATGCATTTTTATGTCCGAAATCGCCCACTATATCCTCATTCACTATTCCCTACATTAGTTCACTAATATAGTCCACTTTAAGGAGCGGGTGAAAACGAGCGAGTAACACTCGGTGCACTGACTGGAAACGCTGCGGGCGCCATCTTCTGCCGAGACGCGGGAATTCATTCAGCGCGAGCATCACGATAGATGGGGTCTCTGCAGGTCGGAGAAAGGTTTCTCGTTGGTCAAAGGTGCTCTTCCTTGGCAACTGAGTTGACCAATCAGCGTCAACCACACACATACGTCATTTCTTTTCAACAGGAAGGCGATCGCGGTAAGTGTAATGGAAGTTTTAATTTTAAAACTAAAAGACTATGTTTAACTAATAAATACATACAGCATGGCTGATCTGACGGTTTCTGAGCGCATCTCGGCATGCCTGAATAACATCTCACTCTGGATGAAGGACCATCACCTGCAGCTGAACCTTGCAAAAACTTCACTGCTTGTGATCCCGGTCGACCCGAAGACTCAGCACGACCTTTCCATCCAACTAGGTTCATCAACCATTACTCCTCCTAGAAATGGCCAGAAACCTGGGAGTGGTAATTGATGATCAGCTGAACTTCGCTGATCATGTTGCCAGCACCACCCGGCCCTGTAGATTCATCATCTACAATATTCGGAGAATTATTAGACCTTTCCTGTCTGAGCATGCCACGCAAGTTCTTGTCCAGGCTCTCGTCCTGTCCAGACTCGACTATTGCAATGCTCTCAGGGCTTAAAGTCTTCCGGCACCGTGCCAGATTGCGGCGTTTGACTGCGGAAATTAGATTTACTTTAAAAAAAGTAGCTTGATATCAGTTCGAGTTCATAAGTTCGCCTACCAATGGTATGAGAGGAACACAGCTATCACTCTCAACCAAACAGACATTACTATCCAATCAGAATTAAAATGGGGCGGGTCTTGGTTGCCGGAGTGTCACGTTCGAGAGTAGCAAAGCAAGCAAGCAGTCGGCCGGATGGAGAGTAGTGGTGGGCGATACTGCAAAATTTGGTATCGATCCGATACCAAGTAAATGCAGGGCCAGTATTGCCGATACCAATACTTTTGAAAAGCATTCACTTGAACTTACATTTACTTTCCTGTTGATGAAATGTCATGATTTATCAGATGAATGCATCATTAATATGCTAAATCTGAATACATTTTCATGACCACTAAAATAGTTTGTGTTTGTGCTCTTAATTTAGATGTGCAGCCATCCCTACCCAAAACTGCCCCGAGCAGGGTTCGAACTGATGATCAGTCTAACTTTGACACGAGAGTCTGACACATTAACAAGTGTCCTATACACCATGATGTCTCATACTCATCACTAGAGCACTGAAGGGGAGTGAGAACATGAGAATTTTTTAATTTTCCTGTTTTTTTCTTTTGTTTCATTCAGCATTTATTCCTTCATTTATTTATTAATTTGTTTGTTTATTGGTACATTTATCTTTTTATCAATTTAAACTTAAGTCATTTACACATTAGTAAATCCACTGTATGCAGAGCGGAAAGTGTTCCTCGCTCTCAAGCGCTTTCTGCCGCCATGTTGCTTTTTTTTGGTGCCGTTGCCATGGTGAATCGTAATATCGGAGCTCCATTGATCATGGCTTGTCGTAGTTGTGGTGAAAGCGCTTAACTCAAGGTAAGCCTACACAGAGTTGATAGAACTAACTCAAATCAGCTGTTCTGAAACCAAAAACACAAAGTTTCGCATCTCAGTGTTAAACAACTCAGAGTTCACATTTCTTTCATTGCTTCATGTGACTTGGTTGGATTCAGCATTTTGTATGTCTTGGCTGATATGCAGCTTTTAATTTCTCATAAAATGCATTTGCTGTTGCTGGTTAGCTGGTTGTCTTGGAAGCTAATATAAAATCTCTTTTGCTAATGTAGGCAAACTCTTCTGTTTGGGTATAATCAAAACACTGCTGTCTTTCTGTACAACCATGATTTGCCACTAGATGGAGAACTTGTCCAGTACATTAATAGGGTCTTAAAATATGAACGCTTTCAGAATAAAAACACATGGAAAAATTCATAACCATACTTCCTCAGTTATGTTGATAAGTCCAGAATATGTTGTATAGTAATAAAATCTTCACTAATTGTCTGTAGTAGAACTAATTCTGCTTTACAAGGTAGTTAGTGAGAAGTGTGTAGTAAATGAGTGACTGACGTTTGTGCGTTGGAGAGAGCGCGAGCGATCAAGGTGTCTTTGCTTTGAAACTTCATGTCAGTCTGTCAGAGTGATAGTGATGGTATAGTGTGTGCGTGTTACTAAGAACAAGGTGTCTTTAGTGCAAGCCATCATTAGTCAGTGTGTCAGAGCAGTGGTGTGGAATAGAGGGCTGGATTGACAGGCTGATAAATGAGGGCTGCCTATCTCTCAACAGCACTGCTAAAAACAGAGAGAGAATAGATGTAAGAGAGAAATGTCAGCAGATGAGTTACTGAGCAGATCAAAACTGACATAAATCAAATCTGTTCGTGACTTGCTCCATCTTCTCTCTCTCTCTCTCTCTCTCCAACAGCAGCTCTAATAACTCGTCTCAATACATCATATCAGACAACATTGAGAAAATTTGAAGATAGATCTTGACTAATGTCTTGTACTATCCAGGTAAATAATCTGTTTGTGTATAAAACGTTGTGTATATCTACGATTGCTTAATGCTCAGCTACAGTATGTGTGATGTGTCTTCATTGTTTGCTTGTATGTAGGGCTGTCACAGTTATTAAATAATCCTCTGATGGATTTTTGACCTATTGCGCACCTTTAGAAGACATAAGGGGGATCTGTACTACCTGCAACACCCCTACATCCAACATCCTTGCTCTGCACTTACTGCTGCATTGAAACATATCAACTTTGTGAATGAGCTTTAGTTTGGGTGCTTAGGACTTTTCTGTAATAGTTGTGTTTAATTTACAGAAATTTTGTAAATATTTTTTTCTTTGTTGAATAAATGAATATTTAAACGTGATGAGAGTGTTAATAGTATAGTCCACTTTGAAAGATGTAAACAGTGGTCCGGTTTCCTTTTTTTTATATCATCTCTAATTAAAGCTGCTGTGTGTAATTTTTGGAGGATCTATTGTCAGAAATGCAATATAAACTATGACTTCACAGGTGTATAAAGACCTTACATAATGAAGCGTTATGTTTTTATTACCTTAGAATGAGCTATTTTTATCTACATACACCACGGGTCCCCTTGCATGGAATTCACCATGTTGTTTCTACAGTATCCCTAAACAGACCAACTGCTCTACAGACCGCATTTTGTACACATAATGTCCTTCAGCAAAGAAGAGAAAACCTGACAACATCTTAGTTTTGTGTCAGCCACCTTAGTGCTTAGAAAGGGAGGGGTGGAGTGAGCCGTTGGTTGCAATTCGCAAACTCACCACTAGGTGCCGCAAAGTTTCAACACTGGACCTTTTAATCTTTAAAAAAAATTTAACATTTTGATTTGGTTATAAATGTTCTGTTGGTTGATCAATGTTAAAAACTGAAACAAGAAGTTCTTATGGACCAGCATAGTTTACGTAGGGCTGGACGATTATGAAAAAAATCATAATTATTAAAGATTATTCACCGCAATATTGTAATCGCGATTATTATTGTCGCTTAATAGATTTTACTTTGAAGCTTTGTAATGTTTTATAACTTTCTGTAAAACTTTCTATAAACATCCAAAACTAAATAATATAATGTAAATAACATAATTATGGGAGTTATGTTCTTAGTAAAAAATCCAAAACGAATGGCTAAAGGACACATTAACATATTAATTATCTGCTTCGCCACTGTATTCTGTGCACAAACACACTGCCGAAACGCACAGAAATGAGCGCAAATGGACAGCTATAATTGATTTAGCTTTCGGCGATTATGTAATTGTTTCACCTGTAATGGGGTCTATGCATTTGTGACTTCCGCGTTTCACGGTCAGAACCCTCGGCAGTTTCCAGTTGAGGAGACTTAAAGCAGAGAGAAATGGAAAGATTAGAAAATAGTTAAATTTAGCAGATGCTGTACATTGCGACACACAGCAGTGCTATATAGAAGTGCTGTTCTACCGTATTTGAATGTTATAACGAAATGTTAACTTATGAAATTATCATTTAAAATATGGTAGACCAGCACTTCTATATACCATTGCTGTGTGTCGCAATGTACAGCATCTGCTAAATTTAACTATTCATCACATTTTTCCATTTCTCTCTGCTTTAAGTCTCCCAAACCGGTAACTGCCAAGGGTTCTGACCGCGAAACGTGGAAAACATGCATGCATATAGCCCATTGTAATCCCGATTAGTTTTTCGATGAATTGTGCAGCCCTAAGTTTACGTCTTCCGAAGCAGTCTATACTGCAATTTACAATTAAAAAATGATTAAATAAAAAATCACAATAATTTGGGCAATCATTTTGTTGTGTGATTTATTCCTAAATTAATAACCATAGTCTGCAACAAATTTTTTACACGATTAATCGTCAGCCAGATCGAGGCAGCCCTACTTGTATGTATCAAAACGAATATCAAAACGAAATGCATACGCCTATAGATGTCCTGTGGTCCTTGAGTCCTGTTGTAATTTTATATTACACTTTTGTATTTTCTTGAGCGTTGCACGTTCAGAACACTGCCTTTCAAACATACACTATAAAACAACAGTACTAGAATGAGTAAGAAAATAGATTAAAGAAAGAGGGAGATGAAGAGGCTGCTCTGTCCATGTCCATGTGGTTCCTCTCCATGTAGCGGTGAGTTTGAGGACTGTATCTGCACATGTGTGACAGCTCACAGCAGAGGCTGACACAAAATAAACACGTTACAGTAATTAACCTTGACAGGCTCAATGCGGCCGCCAGCAGCAACTTACTCCTAATGATACAATTAATTTATAATTAAGGCACACTGTCTAACCAGAGAGAGAGAGAGAGTGCGCTCTTTTACTTGTGTATATAGCCTGTTTATTCCATACTGCAACATTTACACAGTTTTTTAGATTGACTTTATTATTAACAGGTGTGACTCACATTGCTCTGTACATAGAACAGCAGACAGACAAATAATGTCTATAAATGAACATGTAACCAATTCTCTATTCTGTAATATCTGTCAACCATGGCGACCCAAGCGCTTGAGTTTTACAATATAGCAACCAAACTGTGTAACAGTTGTAGTCAAAACTTTGACGTGTTGAACTGTCGCTGCTGTTAGTTTTACTAAACCCATCCTTGTTCACAGTACATAAAGAATGCAAGTAACTGAATTAACTTAAATTAACTATGTTATGTATACTAAAAATTTTGATCTGTCAGCTTTACTCAACAAGTGTTTGACTGGTCAACTTAACATTGTGGAGTAGAATGCAAAATTGTTGAGTTTACTTAATATAAACAAGTTAATTCAACATGACTGGTTGAGGGGGATTTCAGTTACACGCATGCTTTGCGTAGGTTCGTAAATTTCGAAATTTTGTGTTATTTTAAGTTTTTTTCAGTAAAGAAAAAATACTTGTTTGTGCTTAATGTTAATTTATCTTCGAGGTTTAAAAGAGTTTGTTGTATTTTTTAGTTTTAGGGTTACCATTATTTAGAAGAGTGGTACATGTGCTTAGGCTGTGAGAGGTTAAAGCGCTCCCATGATGTCTATTGCATCATTCAATGAGCTTTAACTGTGCTAATGCCAGTACTGAGATGCCTCTCATCTGATTTGCTCATTGTTTTGACATACATGCAGTAAGTCTGTGTATAATCTATGTATGACAACAAAAAGTACCATTGAGAAGGAAAAATATTGAGGTCAATTAACTTAAAATTACTGGTACAATCTGAATGGTTTGGATTTACTCAAAAAAGTTTAGTCAACATTACTTAAATGTTTTTTGTTCATACAACTTAAGTGTTATTTGTTCAAATGATCTAATATTGTTGTGTGGAACCACTTGACGCAGCTTTTTTAAGTAAATTCAACGAATCAATTTTTTGAGTGTACGTGATTATGATCTATGATTGATATGGCACCTGAATATGATACGATGACTATTTGTTACTATAAAAGCTTCATCCATGGATTTTACCTCAGGATCAAAACTATTACAAAAAAGAGACAGTGCTTCTCTTTTTTTAAATGTATATAATGTTTTTAAACTTTTCAATAGAAAAATAATAGTGCTTACCAGCTCAAACTTACCAGCCCTCTGCTGGTCAAATATAGCATTACACTGTCATGGAGAGGGTGTTTGTGGGATGTGGTGTGTTTTCTTCTCTGATCTTTTCCTCCGTACCAGCTGTTTTCTAGCTATGATTCTCTACACACAGACATGAACACAATTATTATTGTCACAGAATAAAGTCCAGCAAATAATTCTATTCCAATTCTATGTCCAGACTACATGGATAAGTTTGTGAGTATGTTGAGGCCAAGCATACTGATAATCTTATTTTTTTTAAACATCATTTTTATTGTGCAGCACAAAGATTCATTAGTAGTCTTTAGAGAAGACAGTTGTTTTATCAGACCATATGGCCCTGTCTGTCTGTATAACACACACATTCCATCTGTATCCTGTAAAGCGCGCACACACAGACGCATTCTGTCTGACAGACACACGGTCAGCGTCAGGTTAACACAAGGCTTCATTATCAGAGCACATGTGTTGTTTGTACAGCACTGGGTTGTCTTGATGTTAATGAAAATGGAATATACGACGTGTCATGTGCTTGCATTCAAATTAGTGTAGTAACATCTATAAAGACAAATACAAAAGTCTCCAAGAACACAAAAGGGCCTATTAGCACCAATCATGAACATTAAGCACAAATATCACAGCTAGTAAACATTAATTTGAATGATCATAATGCATTTGTATGTGTAATTGCCATTGTCAAATGACAATGTTTTGTTCAGGTCTGTCAGTGAAGTGGCATTGTTCCAGGTTTACCCTGAATGCCCTTGAAGCGTATAGACTGATGTGTTATAGAAACTAGAAAAAATTCAAGGACGGCTAAAAAAAACTTCTCAGTTTCATTTACATTCGCCTCCCTTAAAATTTTTCAACAAGACAGTCATGGGCTAGAGTTTCGTTTTAAGTACCGCAGAGACAGATCTGGTCTAGCTTCTGGTTTTCTTTACCTTTTAAAACATGGACGTTCACTTAGTCCCAATGCTCAAGAGCAGGAGACAACAGGGATCATGAAGGGAAGACAGCAGGAAAGCGAGGGAGAGAGATATGTCTGTATCTGTCAGCACGAGGGAAGCTAAGCTCCGACAGGTGTGTCAAGCAGTCAGTCACCTGTCATCACTACAGAGGAATGAAAGCGAGAAAGAGGACAGAGCCTGTCTGCCTTTGAGCCTGACCCATTTACCCCTCTCTCTCTCTTTCACACACACACCTGTCTGCATACACCACCAAAGACACGCACTCTCAGTCAGAGTCCACCTATATAGGTCAAGGGCTGCCCGGGGCTATCCCAGAATTCCCACAGATGAGGATCTCACGCTGAATAATGTGTCATGCTAAATCTTCTTCCCCCTGTTCTATCTCTTTTTCAACACACTGATCAAAACTTGCGTCCTGTCATCTTCACCTTGTCAAATAAAGCAAAATGAAATTAGAGGCTCTGGGTCTCTTGTCAGACCAGCTCAGCTCTGTGAAGCATGTGTTTATGTACTTTCTTGCTGTGGAAAATGAGATCTGCAAATGGACCCACATAAAATCATCTTCTTTACATTTACATTTAGTCATTTAGCAGATGCTTTTATCCAAAGCGACTTACAAAGAGTTCAGGGAGCAATAAGCGATATGTCATACCGGTAGGGCTGCTCGATTATGACAAAAATCATGATCACGATTATGTTGGCCAATATTGAGATCCCGATTATTTAACACGATTACTCATTAACTTTTAAAACAACATAGAAAAATGAAAACTTGGCTTTTAAACTGTGAATTCAACTGCAAAATAAATGTAAAGAAATAGCACAGCTGAAACACTGTAAAGGAAAAGGGTGCACTGTGGATTTATACCACAAGAAAAGAGAGGATCCTTGCAAAATGGAATGCAGCACAATAATCGTTTTGCCTCGATTATTTTGTTTTTGTAATTGTTGAAGGCCAAAATTGGCGATTACGATTAATTTTTGATTAATTGCACAGCCCTACATACCGGAGCAATAATACAATAGGTGCTAATACAAAATTACTAGTTTCAACAAAAGCTAGACCACTGCCTGTTGAGAGAAAGAGAGAGAGTTAGTTTTTTTTTAATACTTTTCAAGTATTCACAGAAGAGAGGGGTTTTAAGTAGTTTTTTGAATGTTGTGAGAGATGTGGTTGACCGGACCGAGTTAGGAAGAATGTTCCACCAGGAAGGAGTTGTGAAGGAGAATGAGCGGGAAAGTGATTTACTGCAGTTATAAGAAGGCAATACAAGACAGCGCTCGTTTGCTGAACGCAGGGTTCTTGATGGGGTGTAGGAGTGTAGGAGGGTGTGAAAGTATGCTGGTGCAGATCGAGTGATTGTCCCGTAGGCAAGCATTAGTGACTTGAATCTGATACGGGCTTCAACCGGTAGCCAGTGGAGAGAGATGAAAAGGGGAGTCACATGAGCCCTTTTGGGCTGTTGGAAGACGAAGTGTGCTGCTGCGTTGTGAACTAGCTGGAGTGGTTTGATAGCCTTTGCAGGAAGACCAGCAAGGAGAGCATTGCAGTAGTCCAACCTTGAGATTACCAGGGCCTGGACAAGGAGTTGTGCCGCATGCTCAGTGAGATAGGGTCTAACCTTTCTAATGTTGAATAAGGCATATCGGCATGACTGCGTTGTCTTTGCAATGTGATCATTGAAGGACAGCTGTTCATCAAATATGACTCTGAGGTTCCTGGCTGTTTTGGAAGGAGTGATTGTGGTATTGCGAAGTTGGATGGTGAGATCGTGTTGCACCGTGGGTGTGCCGGAAACACGAATAGTTCTGTCTTGGCAGGGTTTAGCTGGAGGTGATGCTCTTTCATCCAAGATGAGATGTCTTCTAGGCAGGCTGTAATGCGAGCTGCTACAGTGGTATCGTCTGGGTGAAACGAGATGTAGATCTGGGTGTCGTCAGCATAACAGTGATACAAGAAGCCGTGTGCCCATTTGATGGGTCCCAAGGATGTCGTGTAGATGGAAAAAAGCAGCGGTCCAAGCACCGATCCCTGAGGGACCCCAGTAATCATGTGGTGAGCAGTGGACAGCGAGCCCCTCTATGACACCCTGAAGGATCTGCCGGAGAGGTAGGATTTGAACCAGCAGAGAGGAGAGCCTGAGATTCCAAGAGATGACAGGGTTGCTAGCAGTATCTGGTGATTGACAGTGTCAAACTCTGCAGATAGGTCAAGCAGAATCAGGACTGAGGATTTAGATTCCGCCTTGGCTAGCCGCAGTGCTTCTGTGACCGATAGCAGTGCAGTCACAGTGGAGTGGTTTGTTTTGAAGCCAGACTGCTTGTCATCCAGTAGTTTGTTCTGGGATAGGTAGGAAGACCTGTTTGAAAACTGCCCTTTCAAGTGTTTTTGCAATAAATTGGAGGAGAGAGACAGGTAACTGTCGGTAGTAGAGGGGTCCAATGTGGGTTTCTTAAGTAGGGGCGTGACCTGGGCCAGTTTGAATGTGGATGTTAAAGTGCCGGTGAGCAGGGAGGTGTTGATGATGTGCATGAGTGCAGGTGTGAGTGTGCTGGATATGGCCTGAAAGAGATGGGAGGGGATTGGGTCAAGGGGACAGGTGGTGGGGTGGCTGGAGAGAAGTCTGGTGACTTCAGTGTCAGTCAGTGGGGCGAAAGAGCAGAGTTCAATGTTTGAAGTGAGGGTAGTGTGTATCGAGGTCTAAGGTAGGGCTGCAGCTATCGATTCTTTTCCTAATCGAGTATTCTACTGATTTTTCCATCGATTAATCGGGTATTCGGATAATAAGTACTTTTTCTTTATTAAAAAGCAATACTAAATATACAAGAGAAAATAAGACAGGTCTCTTAAAATGAGTAAAACAACTAATTTGTTTCCTTTTAAAACAATTAAAGTTTTTATTGCTGAAATTGCATACATTAATATCTGTGAAAACTAAACCCATTTAGTACATTCCATTGCCATATTAAATTCAAAATGCAATATAATACAAATAAGAAACATGAATAAAAATAGAAAGAATAATTTCAAAGGTAAACAACTAACTTCAGCTTATGCATGATGCATTTAGTTTATATAAATTAGTTGTAGTTTCTTTTTTTTACTATTAAATAGTAATATATAGCCTATGACTTTTATTTTGGCAGGTTGTCGGAAGACTCTTATTTTTTAGTATGTCTGTTTCTTCACTCAAACAATAACATGTTCGTGAAATAAACTCTCAGAGCAACTCTGGAGGTTGCTCATTCAGCGCAGGCGCAGACAAATTTATGAGCATCACGCGTAGCACGTTAAACTGTGCAGTTCATTCACACAGAACAAACAGATGACGTGTAAATAACAGGATTCGGCATCCACAAGTCCGCATCTAGTTTGATGGACTCAATGCAGCCGGAAAACAAGTTTCACTCGCAAAATAGACTAACACTAAGTAAAACAGCAGTTCACCATTTCAATAAACTATCACTTATTTATCAGCATGAGAAATACGTGTGAGCGTGTGAACAGACTAAAATGCGTGTGACTCACGGTGAATGCGTGAGACTTGAGAGCCCTGTAACATGAACAGAGTTTAGCGGGCTGTGCGTTAGTAATAATGGTCCATGGGGAAACGCAGTGCTCCATGTGTACTGTAGTTAAATGGATTAAACAAAGCTTTGAGGCAACAAAATTTGCCTCAATGATTTTTTGCATTTGAATTACTCGAGTTACTCGAGGAATCGTTTCAGCCCTAGTCTGAGGTGGTGAGAATTGTTTGCTGATGGATGGTGACATGGATCTTTGACATGCCTTTGTGGCTGAGCTCTCCCCTTCAACACCACAAGAGAGGGGTTGCTGACAGTTTTATAGCCGTATATAATGAGAGAGAGAGAGAGAGAGAGAGAGAGAGAGAGGGGGGATGACAGAATGAGTAGAAATTGTTGCCAAAATGGATAAAGACAAACTGGAGTAAGCTTATTTCTGTGTTTAAAACCAAAGAAAGCAGCCTTGCTGTCTTGCTGCCTAAAGAGTCAATGACTTAACAGGTAGTGGTTTTGTATGAAGGTTAGAACTTCATACAACTTCATGGGGCAGTCGTGGCCTAATAGTTAGAGAGTCAGACTCGTGACCAGAAGGTTGCCGATTCGATTCTCAGGGCAGGTGGGTAACGACTGAGGTGCCCTTAAGCAAGGCATCTTACCCCCACTTTCTCCCCAGGCGCTGCAGTGATAGCTGCCCACTACTCCGGGTGTACGTGTGTTCACGACTTGCTGTGCGTGTGTTCACTACTCACTGGATGGGTTAAATGCAGAGGTCACATTTCGGGTATGGGTCACCATATCTGACAAATAGGTCACTTTCACTTCATTTAAAGGGCCGGTTCACCCAACAATAAAAATCCTGTCCTCATTCATGTCACTTGAAATCTATATACGACTCGTTGTTCTGTGAAGATATTTTGAGAAAGTGTGGTTTTATGTTTATACAGTGGAAGTCAATGGGGGCAGTGTTGTTGGGTTACCAACATTCTTCAAAATTTCTTCTTTTGTGTTCCACAGAGGAAAGAAATTCCTACAGGTTTGGAATGTAACTGGTTATTTTTGGGTGAACTATCCGTTTAAAGTCACAATATGGAGTATTTGGACCGCTAGATGGTGCACTTTCGAAACAACAACAAAAGGCGAAGCTAATGACGTTATGTAGGAGAGTGGAATTATGGGACATGTCGTTTTCACCATCCAGAGGCGTATGGAGATCCCCCATCATATTCACGGATGAGGTAATGAATGAGACTGCCCTGAGACTGGCAAGAGCCGCCTCTAACTCATCTGTACTTATCCTACTGGTTCTGTCTGCTGCCTTTGACACTGTTAACCACCACATACTCCTGTCAACCCTCAAGGCTATGGGTGTCTCTGGAGTGGTGCTACAATGGTTCAGGTCTTACCTCACAGGTAGGACATTTAGAGTACCCTGGAGAGGAGAGGTCTCTGAGTCCCAACATCTCGACACAGGGGTGCCTCAGGGCTCAGTGCTTGGTCTGTTGCTATTTTCTGTATACATGACATCCCTAGGCTCTGTCATTCGGAAACATGGCTTTTCCTATCACTGCTATGCGGATGATACACAACTCCACCTGTCATTTCAACCTGACGATCCGACTGTTTCTGCACACATTTCAGCATGCCTAGCCGACATCTCGCTCTGGATGAAGGACCATCACCTGCAGCTGAACCTTGCTAAAACAGAACTGCTTGTAATCCCAGCCGACACAAAGAGTCATCACAACTTCTCCATTCAACTGGGCTCATCAACCATCACATCTTCCAGAACGGCAAGAAACCTGGGAGTGGTGATCGATGATCAGCTTAACGTCACTGATCATGTTGCCAGCACCACCCGGTCCTGTAGATTCATCCTCTACAATATCAGGAAAATTAGATCTTTCCTATCCCAGCATGCTACGCAAGTCCTAGTCCAGGTTGTTTTTCTGTCCAGACTGGACTACTGCAATGCGCTACTGACTGGACTTCCAACTTGCACAACCAAACCTCTACAAATGATCCAGAATGTGGCAGCAAGAGTGGTCTTCAATGAACCGAAGAGAGCGCACGTCACTCCTCTCTTCACTAAGTTACATTGGCTCCCTATAGTCGCCCGAATTAAATTCAAGACTCTGCTCCTGGCCTACAAGACCACCACTGATTTGGAACCCCCTTACCTTCACTCGCTAATGCAGACGTATATACCCACCAGATCCCTACGCTCTGCAAACAAACGACGTCTTGTGGTGCCATCCCAAAAAGGTAAAAGATCTCGCTCACGTACCTTCTCGGGATCGGTTCCACATTTATGGAATGATCTGCCCACTGCTACAAGATCAGCAGATTCTGTAGCCATTTTTAAAAACCGTCTGAAAACACATCTCTTCCGTCAACACCTGACTGATCAGCTCTGACTTCTATCTCTTTCCTACTCGTTCAAAAAAAAATAATAATAATAAAAAAAACCTTAGCTCTGTATACTGTGATAGGCTATATGAGACCAATTTTCTTTTTGCACTTATGCTTTTTGTTGTCCTTATGTTGTTCCAATTGCTTCCATTGTTTCCCTCATCTGTAAGTTGCTTTGGATAAAAGCGTCTGCTAAATGACTAAATGTAAATGTAAATGAATTTTACTTTATGTCATCGTAATGAATTAGCTTGCGAGAAACGTGGAATGTAATGCTACGTTAGCCCACGACTGATATTGGACTTTGTCAATTGATTTGGTTAGCGTAATGCTACACAGTTTTACGTGTTTAAAACAGTCATACAGTCGTCGTTTAAAAAGTAAATTTGAACAAACCCACAGTATTTACAAGTAACGTTACTGGCTACATATTTTTGTGCAACATATACTGTATTTCATAGTATTTCAATATCAAATATTAATATTAATATAAATTAAATTGTTATATTATAACCAAACACAGACCGGATGTTAACTTCGGGCCATTTATATGTGATAAATGATAATAAAATAATTAAAAATGAAACTATATAACTATATAGTCTATACATCCACAAAATGTAAAGTTACTTTATTGAAAAAAAAAGCAAAAATGATTGTTAACTCATCTTGCACTACCAATTTTTGTTCTTTGTTGTTTTTGGAACTGCCCTTTTCTCACTTCTTTATAGATTTTGATGGCACAATTGCACATAAACCAGTAAGGGGACACTAGGTGCATCATCCTAACACGGTCATCTCTTCAAATGCCCACTCATGTAAAAAGGGAAAAAAATGGAAAGTAAAAAATAGTTTTGTGATAGTTCACCCAAAAAAATTCTGTCATCATTTACTCACCCTCTTGTAATTTTAAACCCGTATGACTTTCTTTCTTCTGCAGAACACAAAAGATATTTTGAAGAAAGTTGGTAACCGAACAGTGCCGGCACCCATTCACTTCTATTGTATGGACACAAAACCAATGCAAGGGTTTGCCAGTTAACAACATTATTTAAAGGGGGTGCTGCAATGGTGTGTCATGCATTCTGACTTCTTTACAATGTTAAACGTGCTGTCTTCTCATGCTTAACATGGTCAACTTGTCAAAAAACGAGTTGGGCGTATTACGTAGTATTTCTGTGCTCGATACACTCCCCCAGCGATCGTACAGGTTTCGGAAAGTTTTTTTGAACATATAAAACTGTTTTGTAACAATTTTTCTCCCTTATTGGACAATTCTCCTGGAAAAGCATGCGGCACGCCCACGCGGCAGCAAGGAGAGCAGGAGAAGGAGCATGCGCAGACGTCACTTTCACTTGTGTGCAGTAGAGAGAGAGAGAGCATACGTTCGCGAAGTTCAGGTGTTTGTTTGTTCACTGCATTTGGGTGATGAATGTTATATAAACGGTGGATATAACGCTGGATTTGGAGATCGTTTGAAACTGATATATGGAGCCGTCCCAGCGCTAAAAGATGCCGACATGAACCGCATGCGGTGAGTGAAACTGATGTTGTGTTTTGTTGGCAATGGGTGCGTACGTGCTTTAGTTCAGCCTACCCCTCCCCCCCGCACGTGCTGTATGCTTTCGGAAAAAATCGTACAGATGTATTTATCTTTTGTAAATGTGATCAAACTAAATACTCTTCGAAGATACGAAGAATGCAATACTACTCTATAGGTACTCAAGATTAATATGAGATTGGCAGAAACCGCGTGTGTTAAGGCCGCTTTAAAATATCTGTGTTCTGCAGAAGAAAAAAATAATACAGGTTTGAAATGACAAGCGGGTGAGTTAAGAATTTTCAATTTTGGGTGAACTATCACTTTAAGAGCGATATAAACACATAGGAAACTAACGCTGTGTCCGAAATCGCATACTGTGACAGTACATACTGAATTTGAATAAGTACTGCACTTACATTAAAAACGGTCGTCCGCCTTAAATTTTTCCGTTATATTTATTTGATTTACTTTTGAAATTTGACAGTTGCTCAGCTCCCATGACATCATGGGATAGAGAAATGTCCATCCGATACACAGTCACGAATCTCAGCGGAAGTAGTAGACCATCCGGGTATTTTTCGCCTACTGTTTTTTGCATACTGAGGTTTCGGACATACTATTCATGACTCATACTGCCTACTATATCGAAGTAGGCAATTTCGGATGCAGCATAAATCTTATCATGCAATGCATGCATGAAATGCTTATAAAGAAAAAGTCGTTTTGAATTTTCGGACACAAGAGTCCCAGTGTGCAGCTTAACACAGTGTAGTTAACACAAGTTTGTAATCGTCTAATAACGTCTCACGGTTTCCACAGAAGTAAGCGATTGTGTGGGAGTATTTCTTGTCGCGGTCTTGCGGCTGTCCCTGTTCCTAAGAGAGACTGCCACTCAGACTGATGTTCCTGGGTCTGACAGCACCCGCTTACACATGTCACTTGACATTACACACACACATGCAGACACTTATACACACTGACTGCCAGGAGGATTGGGAGGGGTGCCCACATCCTGCTGGGAGCCCACACATAGACACAGACACACTGTCTCACACAGCTTGTGTTTTTATTAAAAATGTCTTTGAAGACCCTCGTGATCTGGTGAAAATCACATCCACTATTTTAGTCCACTGACCACTGAAATTAACTAGAGTTTAAGGGGAAAAGGTGTTGGCACCCGATGTAGATCACATGACCTGCTGGATGCCACAGCTCCCTGCAGTCAATCAAACTAGTATCAGTGCCATCCGTGTTGTTGTGTGCATGTGTGTTTGACAGAGGGAGGCTGTGTGTGTTGTTCATGTGTGCCAGCGGGTGGTAGGATGGCAGATGGAGATGATGGTGTGACTGTGAACGTGTGTTTGTGTAAGGTGAGGAAGGCTAGCATGTTAATTTGTGTTTGAGAATCGATGTATGTGTGGGTGAGAAAGGGATGATGGATACAGTATATACCCGTGGGAATCAAATCACCAGTGGGATTGTAATGTCTTGGTTGTTTCTGCTAGACACCAAAGAAATTAAATTTAGAAGAAGTTAAGTGGTTGCCTGTAGTTTTTTCCCCTTCTAATCTCACATGTGTCCTTTTGAGTTTAGAAGAAGTCTCAACAGACTATGCTCAGTTTGATTCAACATACCAAAAAGTAAATCATTTTAATATAAACTTGGATCATTTGCAAAAAAAGGGACGGCTCTATACTTGGATATTGTCACTGTTCTTCCGAAACCTTCTATGTCTAAATTTGCAGTTTTTTAGGAAATGGAAAAACGCTATTTTATACTACATTTTTACATTGTTAAATACTGTGTTGTCTAGGGTTGGGTGATGTCTACCAAATTGGCATCGGACAATGCCTACAGTGAAACATCGTGATGGACGATGACATCGGGGGGCGGGGCATATCAGTTTGCTAGATGGCCATCTGGCAAAACATTAAAAACAATTATATCAGTGCTCTAGACTGCGACCAAAACACATTTTGTGACCAGTTTTCAAGACGGCATGATTTTTTTTCACAAGTACCTGCAAATTTGGAATTTCTTCCGGTTGTTATTTAATGTGGAAAGACGAGTAGATCGTGAGCCCACCAGTGTAGGCTGTGTGTGTGTGATTAGTCAACTGCGCGGGTCACGCGGCACTGATGTTTCCCACTGCCATTGTGGATGCGCACAGTTCAGGTCGTCATTGACAAGTTTACACACACACAACGTGTGCGCATTAATACAATTCACTGTTTGCGTTCACTTTCTACGTCCGTCTCCGTCTCGCGCACACACGCGTCGCGCAGCTTCCAAATCATACTCAACTGCATGAATGGATGAGCTCGACACATGCGCAGAATGTCATACTGTGGACTCGGCTGTCAACATTTGTCTTGGGAATGTGCTGTACGCGGACGGGATGTGCGGATGACCTCGGACCCTCCTGATGACAAAAATTGCATCATGCAGGGGAATCACGATGCCGGCCCAACATCGTGACGGCTGTCAGCCATCGGCGATGGACGATGTCATCGTCTATCGGCCCAACCCTAGTGTTGTCAAAGTTGACAAGCACTTTTTAATACTTTTTATTGGTTAAATAGTTGCAAAACCCACATAAAGGGTGAGCAATAATAATGATTTATGGCTAAAAAAAAATCACGAAATATGGAGATGCAAGGTTTCAGAAGGACAGCAGAGCGATATACTCAAATTTGGTCAAATGTGTAATTTATTTATATTTTTCTGAAAAATAACATGAGAGACAGCAGATGAATCGAAAACATAAGTGAGATTTCTAACATGAGCTTTGAATGAGCAATAACATAGTCTCGCCTTAAGTATGAGTGACATGGCTATACATGAGTTGTCAAAGTGTTTATTTAAGTGTGTATGGTTGGGTTAGGAAGGACAGACTGGTCTGATATCAGTTTAGAAGTTAGTGTCAGAAAGTATCTGGCATGTGTGTTTATGTCTCATCAATGAGCGGGCGGTGCAGAAGTTGCCACAGGCCACGGCTCACACACACACCTGACTGATGTATTTAGAGAGAAACTCAACAAAAGACAAAAAGAAGAAAAAAAGAAACATTTCAAATATGCCGAGGGTGCAAAAGGTGTGAGTGGACGAGAAAATATGTGTGTTTAGGTTCCAAATTATTATTATTTTTTTGTCAAATTTATATGCCATTTATGAAACTGCTCCTTTTTCTTTTTTGCACTTTCTACTTTTTAAAAATCTTGAAGATGGACCAGGCGTGGCAGATTTTTTTGTCTTTGTTTTGAATTGCGTACATCACTTTTAAAAGCCAGACTTTCATACAGTTTATTACAAGCAAAAACCTAATACAAAGTTAAAGTTACTGTTCACTGGTGACTTTAATTTTTTTGGCCAAAGCCAGTTTTTTGGCAAAAGCAAAGGAAAAACTGCTATTGGTGTGTGTATGTGTGTGTTTTATCCAAACACACATATTCCCAAATCTCACCATGAGGACGAGATGATATCAGAATAAAGAGGTTTGCTGAAAGCTGAGACATCTGACTGCAGAGAGGGAGAGGGAGAGGGAGCAGTCAACACAGACATCACCCATCACAAACACTCCCTCACCCCACAGTAGCTTGACAGACACAAAGAGAGGGAGGCAAAGACGAGAGAAGTGATAGACGAAGAGAGAGAGAGAAAGAGAGAGAAAGAGACATCACCAGGGATCACTCCGTTGCATACCGTGAAAAATGTGTCTCTTTTTGTAGGTGGAGGGCTGAGATTAGGCTGTAGCCCGTGGCCATAACAGTGCCGAGTGAGACGCAGGGGTATTCTCTTTAACTAATGAAGAGCTGTAGAGCGTGTGATTGTCTGTCTGACACTTTGAGATGAGTCTTCACTTGTTGGCATGGCTTTTAAACCACGTCTAAATGTCTTTGGAGAACACGTCAGTGTTTCAGCTATTAACGTCTCGGTAAAGCCTGTATGATTTCCTGCTTTGAACTTTTGAGTGGGGAAAGGGTATTTTTTATTTTTCTGTGCTGAAGAGACTTTTTGATTGGCAGTTTTGGTTTGAAGGATTTGAAAAGGGGAGAGGAGCGGAGGAGACCATCTCTTACTGGCAGCGTATCAAACTTATCTTTACCTTTGACAGGCGGAGTCTGGTTAGGGATTATGACTGAAGCGCACGATTTAGGACGTGAAGTGGGCTGATCGAATGATTGACAGCTGTCTCGGAGAGAAGGCGAACTTAGGCAGTACAATCTGACAAAGGCTGCGTCCAAATACCCCCACTTGCGGTCTTGGCCACTTGAGAGCGCGTGCACGCGACAAGAAATACGAGCGCAAGTCTGTCCAATGTCTTTAAAACGCCAAAGTGCAGTGCCCTTAACGCACGCTAAACCCACACTCTGAAGCGGTATTCAGGGCTAAATGTATCCCATCATGCATCATGTTCTGGATATATCATGAGACTTTTTGCCCGGGTCTCGCGAGTTGTTGCGGAAAGCTTTCCAGTGTAAGTTATACAACTACTTTTTAAGGTTATATCTTTATTTATTCTATGTTTGGCTAACATGTTTTTGCTTTTTTGGGTACAGCTGCTTTGATACAATACAAATAAAGCACTATAAAAATAAATCTGACTTGACTTGAATATATAATTAGAAATTACATATAATTTTGTACTAACGTAGTGTTGCACATTTTATTGGTGAAAACTTCAGAGTTATGTATTTTGTAAAACTGCTTTTTATCATATAATTCGAAACACCACATTAATTAATGTTACATGTTTGCACTTGCTTAGTGTGTCCCAACGGGTTAGAAATACTACATGCTCACTTGGGACCTTCACGCCCACTAGAAAACTTGGGCCAAAAACAGGAAATACGTCAAGAAATTAGTCAAGTGGTCAAGTGCAAAGACCGCAAGTGGGGGTATTGGGACGCAGCCAATGTCTAAACCAAAGTCCCTTTAAGGCAAGCTAGTCCACTTGGTGGCCATCTTTGTAATATTTACTACTTGGGACTAAATTGGCCCATATTTTTAGTTTATAAAAGTATACTTTTAGGTATACTTACGTTTTTTTGTACTGCAACCATAAGTAAACGTATACTGATAGTATACTGTATACTGTATTGTATAGTGATAGTTTACTAGTTCAGCACATTTTAGTTGATGAAAGTACACTTCAAAGTAGACTCTCAGGAAACTATTAGTTTTGTAGTTTTTATACTGCAAGTATACAGTATATGTAAGTGAACTTAACATCATACCCACAGATTACTATTGATATGTTATTTTTGCATATTACAGCTGTCCTTCTATTTAGATATTAGATAACAGTATGTAAAACTATGTTAGAAGCAGGGGTTAAATTGGGCTGGGGCTGTCTGGGGCGGAGCCCCGGCATATTGGCTGACCGTCTCGCTCTGCTCCCCGCATGTGTGTGGCTCTTCTGGTCTACGCTTGACGTAGGCGGAAGTACTGAGTCAGTGTTTACAAGTTGAACGTGCAAGTTTTCAACGTAATTATGTATTACAAGAAGTCATGAACGCGCATCGCAGAACAGAGCAAGGCGAGCATTTGTGTTTATAAAGCATAACCATTTTATTTTTTTTAGAAAATGACCGATCGTTTTGCTAGATAAGACCCTTATTCATCGTCTGGTATCGTTTAAAGCCCTTTGAAGCTGCACTGAAACTGTAATTTTGACCTTCAACCGTTTGGAGTCCATTGAAGTCCACTATATGGAGAAAAATCCTGGAATGTTTTAATCATAAACTTTAGTCTTTTCGACTAAAGAAACAAATACATAAACATCTTGGATGACATGGGGGTGAGTAAATTATCATGAAAATTGATTTTGAAAGTGAACTACTCCTTTAACGATAATGTCTATTGTCTAGCTTCCATTATCCCTCTGCTGCGCGTGAACCAGATGCTTTTTTTTCCGGCAAATGATGCAGGCGTGTCAAATGATGCACAAGTTCCTGTGACGAATGCGGCATTTTTAATTTTGTTCCAATAGGATGTCGTCTCCTCTGTGCGGGAGCTTTTGTCACCGTCAGTAGGCTACAACTAATAGACCAGATATGCTTAGTGTAGGCTTTTCTGTCAGTATAAGAAGGTATACTAAATGCATTGCACATATAAAGTAGACTGAAAGTATACTTATTCTTTTTGAAAGATGTATACTAATAGCACAGTAATAGCAAACATCTTTTCAGTAATCTTACATGTCTCCTCTAGACCTTCACATGAGATCTTAGCTATGCCCAGTTTAATCAAATGTGAGAGATTTCATTATCAGCTCCACATTTTTCATCAAATTCTCCAAGATCACATTATCTGTGCTCTTCTCTTATTCTGACCTCGTCATCATCTCAGCGACATTTTTTACCTCCTCACAAATTTTAGGAACATCAGCACTTAATGGAGCAATGTGGAGATTTCAGCAACATCTAGTGGTGAGGTTGTGAATTGCAACCACCGGCTCACTTCAAACCCCTCCCTTTCGAAGCACTACGGTGGCTGACACAGGGCTAAGAAATTGTCATGTTTTCGCTTCTTTGCCGAAGCACATAACGTATTTACGACACGCGGTCTGTAGAGCAGATTGTCTGTTTAGGGCTACTGTAGATACAACATGGTGAATTCCATGCAAGGGGAACCGCGGTGTATGTAGATAGAAATAGCTCATTCTAAGGTAATAAAAACAATGCTTCATTATGTAGGATCTTAATACAGCTCTGAACACATAGTTGTGTATATTATATTGCATTTCTGTCAATAGATCCTCCAAAAAAATTACACTGTTCCTTTAAATGCAACATACTAGAACTATTAAAAAAACCCTTTGAGCAATAACAACTATCCCCTGATATACAGTACAGCTCTTGTCAGTTTGGTCTTGGTCATTTGAAAGTTAAAATTCTTTATGGTTAATGGTTATAACACACAGCTGGAAAGCTGTAAGGGCGAGTGTGCTAGCATGTACTGTCAGACATGTGGTATGTTGTAAGTGAATATGATCTAATGCGTGAGACACAATGTCTCCTCTGTGTCTCGCTCTCAATGTGTGTGTGTGTGTGTTTGCAGTTTGTGTACATCTACTGTACCACCAGAAGAGATCAAACATACAGCTCAGCACCCAAGCAGCTGCCAGAGTCTGCCTTTTATCTCTTTCTCTGTCTCTCTCATTCTCAGCCGTCTCTGCTTCGCTTACAATGCGCCCATGTCTCCACCTAAATCTGTCTTTCTCTTCTTTTTTTCCTTCGCCATCAATCTTTCTTTCCTTTCCAGCGCAGTCTCTCATCTGTTTCTCTGCCTCCATCCCTCATAACCCCCCTTCATCCTACATCACAATTTATCTCTCCCCTCTGTCTCTCCACTCACTCCCTCTCTTAATCTCTCTCCTTCTCTTCTCTCGCTCTTAATCTTTCTGCGTCCCATCCCTCTTCTCCCCCCTCTCTCTCTGGTGTTAATGTGGGGGTGATTGAGGAGTGCTGGATGTGTGCTGTGACAGGGCTCATCTCTTGCAGTGATGCATGGTCCGCCCGCTCCTCCCTGTAGCCCCATTACACCCTGATTAATCGCCCCTGTTTAACTCAATAATTCATCCCTTAAAAAACAAAACCTCCAGTGGGAGCGGGGAAGAGGGGGCTGAGCGGAAAACAGGGAAAAAAGCAGCCACGGAGCGAGAGATAGAAACGAGGGAGGATGAGGAATGTGTCCTTGTTCCTGTTTGTGATGAACTAGAATCAAATGATGGGCATTATGATGTCATAGAGGCATCATTCATATGATAAATTGACAAAGCGAGCCAGATGCGATTTGTCATGCTCAGGATTATAATCGAGTCGAGGAAATAATTATGCAATTCAGGGTGCAGCGGATCCTCTACTAGGTCCCATTGCGTTGCTCCTTTTGTCCCAATTGCAACGTAGCTTGTCGTCCAGGCCCTTCATGTTTATCTCTCCCAATTTCTAGGCAACATTCTTTCTCCCCTCCTCTGCTCAGCGCTGATAACCTTTTCCCAACAGCGCTCTAAGGTAAAACCTGAGTGATCAGATGAGGTCATGAGTTGAAGGCGGAAAGAAAGAAAGGGGCCCGCTGCCAATCACGCAGTCCAGCCGAGGGAAGGTAAATACAGGCAGGTTAGACATAAAAGACCCCATAGAGTTTTGTTTTGGCTCGGGCGATTGATGTGTTTGACAGTTGCACTTGCTTGCAGCAAAGTTATGACATGTCCAGCTCAGTCTGCGAAAGGGATTTGTTTTGCGAGGTGTTCAGAAATGTTAGTGTTGTTTCGCTCGAAGGAATGAAGTTCAAGAAAGCTGGTTAATCACAGTCTTATGAAGCACCACCTGAACTGTATTTTTCAGTCTGATCCCACAGGAATTCTGGAATTTTACCAGGTGGCTTATTCGTGTAAATTCGTACCATGTACATCAAGAATACTAGAAAAACATTATGCCTAAACCCCGACCCTAAATCCGCCCCAATGTAACATCACTGGTCATAAAGCAAATCGCACTGAAATGTACGAATTACATCGTACAAATTCATACGAATCAGCCACCTCGTAAAATAGCTTGAGAGATTGTGTTGTATTTTTCAGCTATACTCATTTAAGCTATTCATATCTATTTATAGGGGTGGTGAGTGGGGAGGTGAATTTCCCCCCAAACATCTGACTAATCAACATTTAATTAAGGTTAATCTTCATTGTATCACAGCACGTCGATAAACATCAACAACTGAATTCCGTTAACCCTCATCTAGTAACGTATCAACTAGCGCTGCTATTTCAAATAGCAACACACTTTGTTGCTCCCCGATTGCACCATTCTACACGAACTCAAAACAAATTCGTTTTTGATGTTCATACATGTTGCCTAAGGCATACCCAATTAATACCTGCAGCGTTCCTATATGGAGTCACTGGCGCAGGTGTAATTTTCGAGCGAAACCTAAACCAGTAAGTATTCATTTGAATGTCTATAAACTCAATGACAGTACAATGACAGTAAACGTGTATTCTGTCTGTCTGAGAATCCAGTGATGGTATCAGTCACACTTGTGCTGTTCGTCAGCTGATAACACTCAGACTCTGGCTCCTTCCTCTCACAGATAAACACGACCTCCGTATCAAACCGTGAGTGCTTCTGAGTGACGGACTGTGCGTTTGTTTGCCGCGTACATGTGAGGTGCATTACACAGATTATCTTGTTTTAGTTCATCTCACATACACTGAGATAAACACAGCTGTATCTTCATTGAGTGAAACACCACCTATCGCTGCTGGAAACAGCAGATTAGCATTTGGTGCGAGAATTCTTTGGTTTCGTATGGGGGTAGCATTGTATTTGGAACAGTGGGTTTGAATAAAACCTGTGTCATGTCTTTACTTCTGCTATCAATAAAATGGAAAGAGACCAACTTTTGGATATGTTCAAGATATATAAAAAGTAGGCATTATTTTGCCATGTTTTAAACTGTAGTATGCTACATTGTTGACCCCCCAATGGCTGTCACATGACCTCATGTGTTATTCAATGAGAACTTTCCAGTTAGTATCATGAAAATAAATATGTTATTTTGCATATTTAATCCAACTTTGTGTTTAAAACTTCTCAACATCTGTCTGTCTGATTGAATGAGTCAAGAAAGACAAAGAAACAAATCATGGCAGCTATAATTTCCATTCATCCATCACAGTGGAAATAAAGATCAAGTTAAGTGCACTGCATTGTCTGATACAATAATCCATAAAAAAAGCATACTGTGCCACAGCATACTAAAAAATGGTATAAAACAGATGGTAGTATTCTATTCTGAACATATTCACACAAGAGTTGAACCGCAAGAGGAAGAAACGCACGTCCGGACGGGTGATATTGTTCAGAGGTGCAGATTTCTCTCTCACTTCTATTTTTTCTATCTATCTGTGCTTGTCACACTGAGTGGAGCTGTCATGGCATATATCAGGACTGCTACATGGCCGGGGGAAACACAGGGCAATTATGCTAATAAATAATAATAGGATTGGCTACATGACATCATGAGTGATGGGGCCTCTCAGAACTCATTTACATGACTTTGTGCAGCAATCATCGGCCCCACTAATGTAACGCTAAGCAAATGAGCCCTTTCTGAATATTGTGCAATTTATGGCAAGTCGACTGGCACGGAGAGCGAGTCTATAAATCATGTTGAAACACATGCCCCCAATGACAGCTAAATCAACATAGAGTAATTGCTTTGAAATGTGCTGGAACAGTGCTGGCTGGACAGAAAGAGAGAGAGAGAGAGAGAGAGAGAGAGAGAGAGAGAGAGAGGGAAGCAGGCTTTGAGTGAGTGTGTTGTGTTTCTGACCTCCCTGTGACAGCTTAGATACACAATACAGTTTTTGGAGGGGGGTTAAGGTTAGGAGGAATTTTATTTTTCAGACTTTATTGATAGTATCGCTGTTGTCCTTTTGAAACCTTGTATCTTCATATTTGCTGATTTTTATTTTTGTCATAAATCATTATTATTAGTCAACCTTTATGTTTGTCACTGGTTTTTACAAATATATAACCAACAAAACATATTAAAAAGTGCTTGTCACCTAAAAGTACAATGCAGTGTTCCATTTTCTGAAAAACAGCAAATTTGGACACCCGAGGTTCGGAAGAACAGTGACGATATGAATGTATGCGTGCATGTATGTGTACAGTGTATGTATATAGAATAGGATCTCTTGACAAAAATGTTTCTTATGATCTTAGAAATCTTTAAATCTTATGGTGTGTTTTAGGGCTGTCAAACGACTAATCGTGATTAATTGCATCTAGAATAAAAGTTTCTGTTTACATAATATATGTCTACTGTGCATATTAATTTGGTATTTATAAAAACAAACACATACCTGCATATATTTAAGAAAAAATTTAATTATTGGTAAATCTAAATACATACATCACAATATTTCCTAAATATATATACATGTATGTGTATGTTTTTGTGTGTATATTTACAAATTGATTATGCACAGTACACATATATTATGTAAAACAAACTTTTATTCTGTATGCGATTAATCGTTTGTGTTTCAATGTTTGGAATTTCTTTTGTAGACAAAATATAATTATGCCAACATATTCTCTTTTAGTAGAATTTTTATTAAAAAAAAGTTTTTTGAAATGGATTACTTGGACCAAATAATGAATAAAAAGCAGCCAACATAAATAGAAATGGCTTCAACCTTGATATATTTAAAATTGAATATTGAAATGCTCATTTGATCAAAAGAGAGATTAATGTGACTTCAGGCTGGATTTCACTTGTATGTCACATAATACATGCATGTACTTGTTTATAAAGGTATTGGCCGAAGTTCCCCACTCCAACACCAGAGGGGGTGGCTGATGCATGGGCATTACTGTTTGTCTATGTGCCACACTGAGTTTGCTGAGCTTCATACAATGACCATGCTGTATCACAGAATGGGCTTACTGCTAACACTTCACCTTAACACCACATTTCCGCACACACACGCACACACAGAGGGCAGATTTAGCAGCAACCCACTGACTGATTGCTTTAGACACTGTCAACCACTGAATGACTGAGGGTGTGTGCGTGTGTGTGTAGCTGTCAGTGGGGCACCGAGAGTGTTTTTTAGAGTATGTGTGCAGTGATACGTAGCAAACACTGGCTTGTCCATCATCATCCATTACCCTGACAAGGAGAGAGATTAATGACCACGGGGTCAGCGAGGGGTGCCTACCCCCTCCCTCCCACACACACACTATCTTTGAGGCAAACTAGAGTGTCTGCATACACACACACACACACACACACACACACACACACACACATACACTAAATCAATAATATATACAGTACATAAAAGCGTTAAGAGTGTTAGTGCGAAAGACAGGAGAGAGAGGGAGAACGATTTGGATGAATTGACTTTTTACCTGGGAAGTATTGCGGTTACTTTCTTGCGTTTCTACGTCCTTTCCATTTACTCGTGGAAGCATATTGAGTTACAGTAGAGCGCTGTCAGGTCTTTCAGCAGTGTTAAGTCGCTTTTGAGCTCGAGGGCAAGTTTTCCTTCCAGCTCTGGTCTTTCTCTGGCTTTCAGTTCATTCTCTCTTGCTTTTTTCTCAACTCGACCAGTATTTTATAAATTCTAAACCACACGTAAATTACTTGGATCAGTGTACGTTTATCGATTGGTGGTTTGGACGTTTATGTTGGACGTTTTTGATTTCGAGACATTTTGGGAAAGCAATGTAATATTACAACTAAAAGTAGCTCCTGCATTTTCACATTGTTTGTGGCGTTCCTGTTGCTCCACTGGCAGAGCAATGCCAAGTTCATGGGTTCAAGTCCCAGGGAAAACGCATGTTAATGAAAGTCAGTAACAGTGTCTGTGTTGTTTTTTAATTTAATATTTTTTTCTTTAGGGCAGGACGCTATGGAAAGAAAAAGGAATATTTGGCTAGATTTGCACCACATCTATTCACGTCTCACTTGCAGGGGTTGTCAACCTGTCAATCTTCCCTGCTGAAACAACAGCTGTTTGTATCTGGTCTGGTGCAACTGGTGTACCAGCAGAGCCACATGGCCTGGTTAAAGGGACAGTCCCCCAAAATAAAAATTCTGTCATAATTTAGGCTATAATCTCTTTCTTATTAAGAGAAGATATATAAAATAATAAAAGATAAAAGAAGATATTTTAAGAAATGTCTCAGTTGTGTTTTGCAGAAGAAAGTAAGTCATACAGGTTTGGAACAACATGATGGTGAGTAAATGATAAAAGACTTTTAGCTGAACAATCCTTTTAAGATACTTGTTGAGCTAGTTGTCTGAGTATAAGTGTATCTTTACCAAGTCGCTTTGGATAAAGCGTCTGCTAAACAAATACATGTACATCATCCTTTAGCCAGAACACCTGACCTTAAAACCACCTTTAACATAAACCACTGCACTGTCACGAGCGTGGCATGGCAATACAAAAGCTCTGCTAGATCCATTAAGCAAAACTTGGCAACCACTTCTGTTATTAATTTCTATGCTGCTGGATGTTCTTTATTATATTTGCATAATGACGGAGACTGCTGATAAGCAACATATCATGGCTAATGCAGTGGCCTTAATTAAAAACAGCTCGTTGAGACGAGTGTGTTCATTACAGGGACAGATGGCTTCTATTAGTTCTCTTGCCATCACTCATTCCCATGTAATCACACACAGCGGCCATTTTGAAATGTCCTCCTTAAAGCCTGAAGGTCTTATGAAGCTTGAACAAATGAGTGCTTTATGTGTAATGCTGTTTGTGTTAGCGTTAGCACTTGTACTCACATTAACAACATTTTTGACGGTTGGTTGTAGTTCTCATTGCTATCAGTGAGGAACATTTACCATAGTAACTGTATTTGGGTAGTTGACGAATATACTGTGCATGTGTCCTGTGGTGTGACATAGCAAACAATTTGAAAACAAACAGTTAACGATATTATACAACAATTCTTCCTGGTTCTCAAATCTGATTGGCTGAGAGCCATGCAATATTCCACCACTATCTCCCCGGAACCGCTTCACCGTTTGTGTCACTCCACCAATAAGCTAAATCGGACTTACGAAAATTGAAAGTGAAACATTGTACATTTGGCTACTTCTCTTAGAGCAATTCAAAGTGCTCAGGAATGATTACAAAAAATTACAGTAGGGTCTTGAGACATGCCTTAAACAACAGAAATCGCTGTGTCAACTTGCTACTGTAAACAATCGCATGTTTACATTATAAAACTATGGAAAGTGCCGCAGTGCAATGGGATAAATGCATTCTTGATGAGTTGCCTTTCAAAACCTTTTATCTCCATATTTTGTGATTTTTTTTTGTCATAAATCATTATTATTAGTCACCCTTTGATTGTCACTGTTTTCTGGCAAAAGTCCCACCATTACAAAGTATTAAAAAGTGCTTTCAACTTTGACAACAACACAGTATTTAATAATTAAAAAATACAGTGTTTTTTACCATTTCCTGAAAAACAGAATATGGACATAAGAAGTTTTGTAAGGAAAGCAACAAATTATTATATTTAACATTATTTACAATTATGGTTCCTACTGTAAAAGCGTAAATAATTAATATGGGATCTCCTTTAAACAACTTTCAGAACATTTCTGCCATTTTGTTTTCATTTTTGATGACGGTGCTAGTTAGCACTATGAAGTTAGCACAATTTTATTGAAGTGACACATAGCAAGTATGCTAATGTGCACTTTTAACATACAAAGATGCTTCACAGTGACAGAATAATGTTTTTGCTTCCCTAAAGAATCTTTAACATCTGTAGAACTTTTAGATTCTTAAAAGTAAGACAAATGTAGTTCTTATAAGTACCTTTGAGTAAACAGAATGGGGAACCAAAAATGCTTTTTCTATAGCATAACTGTGAAGAACTTTTTGTGGCAATTAATATAAAAGTGTGGCTGAAACTGTTTAACATTGTATTTGTATTTGTATTTTTAAAGCTGTTATATGTTAGCAAGCATGCTTATATAGCATGTTAAGCTAGCAGCAGAGCCACAAGCAGAGGCTAATGGCAGCCCAGCGATGACATCATTTCAAGACCTGCAGACCTGTACCAGAGCCACGAACGGCGGCTGTAGGACAAATCACGTTTGGCTGCCCCGAGAGAGATATTACATCAGGTTAACTGGAAGGCGGGGTGCGTGTGCGCGCGCGGTATCGTTGAACATTATTATCCTCTGAGTGTTGCGTCGTAATTGTGCCTCGTGCTGTTCAATCGAACTGTCGCGTTAGCTTAGCCCTCTGCTCTCTGGCCTGACAGGTTCATACACACACACATTCGCTCAAGTTCCCGAAGGCTGAGCGGACTTGACACAGGAGTCCTTGGAGCTTGGCAGTCGCGACTAGCCAATGCTGACTACAAGCTCTAATTATCCACTCTTCATCCTCATCTTCCTCGTCATCGTTAGTGCCTGCTCACCCTGTCAGAAGTAATCGGGCAGCCGTCACCTCTCCCCGCTGCCCACAGGGTTGTCAAGGCGACCGCGGAAAGGTCAACGGCACGCAATTAAATCTCCCTGCGGTGGGCTGGAAAAATGGGGGAAGACGACACGGGGACTGTGACACCAGGCCTCTAATGCCTCACACTGTAGCCCTACTTATGCTGCTCATCATAAGAACACACACACACGCCAATCTGCAGGGGTATCTATTGCCTGTCCCTTCTTGCTTTTCTGCCCCTTCATTTATTTTCAGCCTTCCCCTCTGCACTTGTTCTGTGTGCTCTCAGTTGTTTTTCTCTTTTGTTTTGAATTGCTCGTAAAAGGAATGGATGCATTCGTTCGGCTTTGTCCGAGTTTAAAATGGAATGTATTAGATTACTTCAAGATTAGAGACCGGGTTCATTTGTTCAAACTGTTTGCTTTGCTCTGTTTTGTTTGGATCTGTTTCAACCAGAGTAGTTTTGTATCTTTGTTCTCTCTCTAGTTCGTCTTTCATTTGTCTTTGGTTTTGTTAAGTTATAGTTCCCCTAAAAAAGAAAATGAGGTACAGTAGTTGTTTAGTCGCATGTGTCATGTTGTTCCAGTCCTGTATTCAGTTCTTATCCATACAGCAATAGTTAGAAAAAATCATGGCTATATGGTATGTATATACATGGTATATACAACTTTTGTGCTATATTGCAACACTTCTGATCTGTATACATTTGTATGTCCCTCTATCCAACAGAATTCAACTCATTATCTGTCCAAGTACTTTTACTTGAAATGGGTGCACTCCAAAAAAAGATTCTGTTTTTGCATGTGTGTGGCTTTATTCAGTGATAATTAAATACTGTGTAAATGCCAGTGAAGTAAACATTGGTGCTTCCTGACAGGACCAGTAAAAGCAAGTATCATGTTAATGTTAGCATTTATATAACTATGTATAATAAGATGACAGTTAATGGAAAGTTAATGGAAAACAAAGTTAATGGGAACAGGTAAAGTTTATGTATTACACAATCTTAAATTACAGTTTCTCAAATAACTAAATGTGATGTTGAAGGTTTAATAAATGTTAACTTTTACATTGGATTTATGTGACTCAGTAAATGAAACGTAATTGAAATACATAAGCTTTAAAGGTCCAGTGTATGAAATTTAGCGGCATCTAGTGGTGAGGTTGCGAATTGCAACCAATGGCTCACTCCACCTCTCCCTTTCAAAGAACTACTGTGGCTGACGCAGAACTAAGATTTGGGGGGGGGGGTTGCTGAAGGAGATAACGTGTTTACGAAACACTCTGTAGAGCAGTTTGTCCATTTAGGGCTACTAGAAACAACACGGCGAATTCCATGCAAGGGTGTATGTAGATAGAAATAGCTCATTCTAAGGTAATAAAAACATAACGCCTCATTATGTAAGGTCTTTATACACCTCTGGGGACGGAGTTATGTCCATAATAATGCATTTTCTGTCAATAGATCCTCCAAAAAAACGACACACAGAGAATTTAACTTTTGAGGTGAAAAATAGACATCTGATGTGTACTGTTCCCAGAACAGGGTTGAGAAACACACAAACTGACACATCATATTTGACTATGACAGACTTGCAAACCAATACAAAGATGAGCCATTTTAAAATCTGAATTCAATTATTAGTGCATAATTGCTATGAACTTTGGATAAGAGCTATGTTTTGTGTTAAAGTGGAAAAAATACAATGCATGAGGATTATAACAAAATCATCATATCCCCAACAGTTCCATTTTTATTGTAACTGACCACATGCACGCATACACACCTCAGTCTTTGATCAAAATCTCCCCTCTGACCTTCTTCACACACGCACACACACACGTTCTTGTGACCTTGTTGGCTCTCTCGCTCTCCTCCACTTTCCCGTGTGTATGTGTGTGTGTGTGTGTGCGCACCACGGACTAGCCTGACTAATGTGTGTGCAGGCCCCCACCCTCAGTGTGTGTGTGCGTGTGTGTGTGTCAGTGGCCAGCCTGACTAATGTGTGTCCTGGCCCCCACCCTTCCCATCCATCAGGCCCTGCACATTGTTTTGACGTCTAGTTAATTCTCGCCTGATGATTTATCAAACTCTTATTACGGCCCGCTGAAAGCCTCATTTATTGTCTTGATGTATGGTAATGATAGGCCTACTGCAGCCCTCCTGAATCTTAACTAACTCCTCTACTTCTCTGCCCCTCTCTCTCTTTCTCTCTCTCTCTCTCTCTCTCTGCCTCTGCCTCTCTCTCTCTCCCTCTGCTTTTATCCTCCCTTCCTCTCGCCCGCTCTTGCCATCTCTGCTGTTCACATTAGGTCATTGCCAAGTGCTTTATCACCTTCTAACTCATTGTTTCTACAGTAATCTCTCTCTAGTTTTAATATCCTGCGCTCTCCCTTTCTCTCTCTGTTTTAGTCGAATGTCTCCCCACAGGAAATTATGTGTGAGATTATTCGCTTCCACCTGTGACTGAACCAGCTCCTCCATCTTTAGCCCATTACACCCAGTAAATGCCATAGATTTCCTTGCAGTTTCGCCACATCGCATTAGCTTTATGTTTGTCTCTGAAGTCTTTAGTCTATTGGTTTTCGTTCTACCTGATTGACACTGACAGCGGATCAGAGAAGTGCCAGTGTGTGCGACTCCTCCGGTCGACTCAGCGAGAGCATCAGATATCACCTACAATAAATCTGCAATGACTTTGTTACTGACACATAACAAAACACTCTGTTTAATAATTCACCATAGAGCAGGAACGGGGGCTATTAGCTATTTGCTGCAATGCAATAAAAGGCTTGTGAGAAATCAATACAGCCAGACTATTTCCTGCCCGGTCTCTCCACCACATTCCTAATGCATCTGATCATTATCGTTGGGCATGCATCATTTAAACGGGCCACATCTAGAAGGTTTCAAGTTCAAATCTAGGTTCAGATCTACGTAATGGTTGTCCCTTTTTGTCAATAACAGGAATTTGCCGCTAGGAGTTTGTCATGGCCTCATTGCTCCAAAGCCGTATGACTTTCAGATCTATCCATCTATCTAGAGATGTGTGTGTGTTTATGCACATATGATAAGATGTTATGTGAGATGACTTCTTCAGTCGAACACACAAATTTTATATAAAAATCGCATCATTTTATCCTACAAGGGACTCCAAATGGTACTCCAAAAAGCGCATGCATACATCATTAAAGTAATCCAAACCAGGATTAGAGGTTACTAGATAAAGATTTCGATTTAAATATGGCAGCACATCGATAACTTCAAAATTTGTTCTCGCATGTCTTGTTGTATGCACATTTCGTCAGGAGAATTATGAAAAATAACTTTCAATTTTCATATTTGGGTGAACTAATCTTTTTAATATCACACGACATAATTCCTTTTTTTTGGTTCTGAACAAACCAGCGCTAGAAAGACAGAAATGGATATATGCCATCCTTGAATTCTCTTTCACTCTTTCACCTCTTTTTCTATTCATTCTTCAGTCCCCAGAGAGAGAGAGAGAGAGAGAGAGAGAGAGAGCGAGGGCCCCTGGGGGTCTTTAAATACTTTATTGGCCTGTAACATTACCTTAATGTCTCTCAGCATTTCATCTGCTTGAAGACTAATGGGAAGTGATGGCAGCCATGTTCCTCTGCTACAATGACCCAAAACACATGTAAGTTATTATTATTTATTGCAGGTGTCTTATGTTTTCTTTAAAGGTAAAGGGAACATGATGATGTCACCAAGTACCTAAAAGCTCTTTTAGAGATAATCCTTTACACGCAGTATATTTGAGTTTGTTATCCTGCTAAGTGTGTGCACATTTCTTGAATCTGGATTTACATCAGCTCTGAATATGGAAAGAAATGTAAGCATCTTCTCCTTTCATCCTATTTTCTCTTTTCTTTTGCCGTGTCTCTTTGTCTCTTCCTATAAATGAACGATGAGAGGAGCAGTGAAAGAGGTCAGACATTAGCAGGGCTATCTAATGACTGTTGCAGCTCGGCATTATGGGATAGGTGATCTGTCAGCGCCTGTCAGAGGCAGACCTTCCATTAGAGGCGCACCTGAGTGATGGGACACACATACGCTCACGTTTGGGCACACACACACCGTTTCAGACACCTCGCAACATAACGGTTCCACCACTGCTATGCATCATGTGTCATTCTAGAGCCCTCTATTTAATGACCCTGTCCATCCACACGCACACATCGCTCAATGTAAATTACACCTGACCCAAGGGGACAGGCAAGAGGAGAACAGGAGGACAAGAGAGAAAGAAAGGAGACGTCTTCATTAAACTGAACACGAGAGGAGGTTTATCACTTATCAGACATGCATGCATGAGAATGCAAGTAATAACGCATATGCATATCGATCTATCTACAAGATCATCACCTTTCTTTCTCACAGGCCCCTTACACAAGAATGAATCGGTTCTTTCATTCCTTCTTTCTGTCCCTCTCTTTCCCCGTCACCCCATCAGTCACCGTGTCCCCGCTTATATTACAGCCCATATGAGTTGATTGGCCTGAGATGGTCTCCACACACTTTCATTTAGCCTCTCTCCCCCTCACACATATACTCTGTCTCTGTCGCTCTCCTCTATCCTTATTCCATCTCTCTCCCTCTCCGTCTCTCCTTCCTCGCCTCAGCTCCTTATTGCTCTATCAATCTCTCCCAGCAGAAGATCGATACATGCTTGCTTGCTTTCCTGCGCTGTCTCTCTTTTCTCGCTCACTCTTTGTCTATCTCTTCACCCTGCGGGAACTCTATTGGTTAAAAGAGAAAATATTGATCTTAGGCAGCCATTATCATTAAGAACAACAGTGTTTTGCACTACAGAAATCTCTTAATTAAATTGTAAATTGTGTATGATGTTTAATCAGGTTGAGCTGATTGAGATACGCAGACTGATCTCGTTTTGTCTTAAATCTATCACAGGATACATTTTGTACTGAGATTGTACTACACTATGATGGGGTTCGCTTGTATAAATGTATTTTCAAAATATCAAACCTTGTGGCATTTATTTGAAAGAGAGATAGCATCAGCACAGCTTTCAAGCACCACATTTTGCAAAATCATTTTAAACAAATTTAGGACCAAATACTTTATGGTTGGCTATAGTTAATATGATGAATTACACTTGTGCAGAAGTAATTAATTACAAAATTAGCCTTGAATTTTTTCGTAGCATTAATTGTTTTTAATGCCCCTCACTTTGGCATTGCAGTGTTGCTTGTAATATTCCTCATTTGCAAATCTCTGGAAAACTCAAAATGACTATATATTTTTTCAAACAAAGACAGTTTAAAAAGATATAAGAACTTTGGCCAGGTGTGTATATCATTTAAGATTTGTATATCATAAAATAGCATTTCGTTGCTGTCCTTTCAAAACCTTGTATGTCCAAACTCGTTGATTTTCAGGAAATGGAAAAATACTTTTTAAAATAATTAAATACTGTGTTGTTCAAGTTGACTAGCACTTTTCAAAACTTTTTATTGGTTTTATACTTCCAAAACCCAGTGGCGAACATAAAATGGTAAATAATAATCATTTATGGCAAACAAATAAATATCACGAAATATGGAGATACAAGGTTTTAGAAGGACAGCATTGATTTGCAACCCATTTTACGCCCATAGTGTGATATTTCTTATGCATCAGGAATTTATTATTTTGTGGAAAAGGAAGAATGGTTAGAGACAGATTTTTATGTATGTTAAAGTGAATTTTGAACTGGTAAACCGTGATGCTTGCAACACCAAAGTCACAGGTTTAATTCTCAAGTGTGTTCCTTGAAAGCATGTGATCGGATAGAAGCATCTGCCAAATGCATAAATGCTAATGCTAAAAACTATTTGGCTTTTTTAAATCTTGCCATTATGTCATAACTGATCACAAATCCTGAACCTCTTCTTAAAGGGGTCATATTGCACGGCTAAAATGAATATTATTGTTTGTTTTAGATGTAACGCAATGTGCATACACCATTTAAAGTTTAAAAAACGTTGTATTTTCCACATACCGTGCATGTTTGTATCTCCTCTTTGCCCCGCCTCTCTGAAACGCGCAGATTTTTTACAAAGCTCATCGCTCTGAAAAGCGAGGTGTGCTATGATTGGCCAGTTAACCAGTGTGTAGTGATTGGTCAAATACTGCAAGCATTTCACGGAAATGTAACGCCTCTTACCATATTCGGAACATCAGGTTCCAAAGCAATTGTACTGGCAGACGATACAATGAGATTTACAATTACGCCCACCTTAACTATGTGTAGATTTGAGCGGTCTTACTCAAATCATGTTACGAAGTTACGTAGATTCGCCGGGGTGTGGTTACACGAGGCGTTTCAGGCAAGTCTGGTTGAGCATTCGCTTTTAGATAGAATGCATCTTTTGTTCCCACACTTTCATTTGTGCAATTTTACGTGTCTAATACATGCATGGGCAACTTATAACACACCAAAAACACAGAAAAACACATACTTCCGCCATATGACCCCTTTAACATAAAAGCATTGTGTTAAATTTGGATTCTGTTGACATCCCTGTAAAGATAAGACACATATGACAGACAGGCCTGCCAGCTCTCCGATAACAATACGCCTGCACACACACACCGTAAGGTAACACACAGAGGCTAATTTGACAAGCTGAAATGATGCCCATTCATTTCCTTTTACTCCAGCAGCCCAAGGTAAATATTTCCACTACCCTAGTATAAATAGCGCACCAATATTTGAACAGCTGAGAGAGAGACACACAGAGAGAGAGAGATCTTTATCCTTTATACATGTTTATACATATTCATAAACTGTCATTCTTAACACAACACCCAGGCTGGAATATTGACTCACTGCCCTCTTAGCATGTGTCTCTCCGGCTTTGGAGGAGAATGAGATAATGAAAAAGTATCAGTAGATTTTGAGCCACTTGTCTAGAGAGCTGAATGCTTGTATGACAGCTTTTGTTGTAAGGAGCAGAGGATCTGAAAGTAATTCATCAAACCCGATCACTAATGAATGCACACTAATCCCTATAGCGGTGTTAGAAGGCCTGCGGGACAATGGGGATATTCCTGTCCAGAAATGACAATAGGCTGTCAATCAAACTCGCCTGTTAGGTGCCACTCGCTCTCCCCGCGTAGAACTTCACGAAGGCAAAACGGTCCTGACATTTCGCCACAAGAGAGTGTGGGAAGGAATTTTAAGTGGGCGAGTTATTTCATTTGCCTTCCACGAGCTGACGTGGGACGGCTCTAATGGGGTTCCATCACAAGGAGGTATAAAATAGCAAGATCAAGAACAAAGCATCTCAATTCCACTCTCTTTCTGTCTCGTAGTCCACTTTTCTCTGAGCTATGCATCCCACCGGGAGAAGAATTCCAGTCCTCCTCTCAATGGCTTTCTGGTTGGAGTGGAATTTGGCGGTGCGGCTCGAGCTCATTGTTGTGGAGAGGCCGCGATTGATCCTGTCAGTCAGGTGACTGCCTTACTGGCTCACTGAACCACAAGACTATTGATCGAGAATGATGGATACGTGGATAAATGGCCAAACACTCGGAGGGAATGAGGCGGTTGTCAAACTGTTATCGATACGGCATGTGTTCATGCACAAACGCAGGTTATGAGTTTTTACGATGGAAGGACTTCTTTTACATAGTTTAGATGAAACAGACAAATGAAAAGAAAGCAAGAACTGCACAAATTTATCTTCGAAAGCAAATTACATCATTTTTAATACTTCTCGACAGTATGACAGAGGAACAAATAAGAAAATGTCTTGAAAGACAAGGCAGATATTAACTGTCCTGAGATTATGGTTGGCTTTTGCTAGAGGAGAAATTGCCCAGAGAAACCTTTTATTGCTCAGAGTTTGCTCCCTCACAGCCCATTACACTTGATGGAGGTTCCAGTTACTGTATGTTTCGTTTCTTTTAGTCTCAGATGTTTCTCTTTAAATAACAAAAACATTTTACAATCGTTGACATTAAGTGTAATGCTATGTATTTAGCGCAACTCAGATCATTTGTTCCTAGAAGAATATGTTTAGAAATTCTTGAATTTTATTGTAAAATTTATTGGTAACTCTTTGAGACATTTTTCAGATCTTGTCTTATACATGTGAAATTATTAAGGTAAGTTTCTTAAAAGAAAGCAGGAGACCAAAATCTCTATTAGCCCTTAATTGAATCTCATCGCTGTCGAGAATTGAGATATTAATTGTATTAATCTACAGGTCATTATAATGTAAGAAAATCTTATTAAACCACAGACACCATTAAATGCTATTTCAAAACCAGATATGATCTAAAAGCCATTGTGCTAATCTATCACAGCAGTGTAACTTTAGCTTCTACATAAGCTCATAACAGATTGAGAAAGAGACAAAAGAAATAAGAGAAGTGTGGAAGAATAGAGTGAAGGGGGATGAGAGGAGGGATAATAGAGACATAGCAGGCTGTCAGATGCTGTTAGACAGCCATGAGGATGGAAATGATGGATGATCTCCCCCTGGACCACCGACCTCCCACTCCACTTCTGATGGCTACAATATGTCAGCATTTGTCAGGTTATAGCGAAACGCGCACAAGCACATTAACACTCCTTTTCTAGCTCGGCTGGAGTCTTAATGTAAAATGTTTCTTCTGTAAATAAGCTGATAAACACAAGTGGTCTGTGTTTATATGGTGAATGATTTGTAATGAAATGATGCTTCCGTGTTTGTTTGCACACTCTGAAAAAACGTGTGGATGTCGAGACAACATTGTCAAAACAGAGCTGTTTACTCACACGTGTTGCGGTGTGGGTGGATGTTTACGCGAGACTTAGACGAGCGCCACACTAACTGATGTTGATTGGCAGGTCACGCCCACCTGTAACTCACCTGCTGCGACACATGCCGCAGCTGTCGTCCTTGTCTCACCTGTCTCATGTCACCTCTGTCTGTCTCTCTGCACGCACGGTGATAATATGGCACACACATTTTTTACCGACCGAGTGTGTGTTATGAAAATGGAGGAAGTCTGTTCTGTATCTTCGGATGAGTTGACAGCGAGGGCCTGGGATAAAATGAGCGCATGTGAGAGTGGAAAAATCGGTTCCTGCTGTCAGGCGAATCTGTACGTCTGTGTAAACTTCTGAGAACTACACAGTCCCGGTGAAAAATACCATGCACCAGTTTCAGACGTACTCACACTCGCAAACACATGCAGTCACTTGAGTCGGCAGCTTATTTGTTACACAAGCTAGACTGAAAACGTTAATACATGGCATTTTAAGATAATATTCCACATACGTATATGTCCCAATTCGCATACCTCAACTATGCCCTATATGTTGTGCTGTTTATGGGAAAGTTCTGTTGCTTACATAATAATGCAATATAGCACAGATGCACACTTCAATCTACGGAATTTGTTTAGCAGATTTAGGATACGTTAATTCTAATCTGTATTATTAAAGTTGCCATTCTTCTACATCTCGTTTTGAACCATAAAATTGCAGGTTGCTTTACATACTCATCTGTGTGTTGAAGTCAAATGAAATCAGATTGACATTTCCCACTAAATCTGTCCTGGCAGCTCAAATTATTAATTATTATTCTATTATATATTATATATTGATATATGCTTATGTACTTTTATGTGTTGAATTTTGTTCATTTAGCCCAATTTTTTTTTACAGATTGCTGGTTGAAGTATAGACTGTATACAAATGTATGCAGTATATAACTGATAGTGTGACCGTTTTACTACTTGTAAATTATCTTAAAAAATTAAAATGTACTCATCCTCATTTTATTCCAAACCTGTATGACGTACTTTCTTCTGCAGAACACTAAGGAAGATATTCTGAAGAACCAAACAACATTGACCACCATTGACTAAGGACACAAAACCACTGAGGTCTTAAAATATCTTCTTTTGTGCTTCATAAAGAAAAAATGGTAACACTTTACAATAAGGTGCTGTTTTTTTAACAATTAGTTAATGCATTAGCTAACATGAACTAACAATGAAGAATACTTCTACAGCATTTATTAATATTAATTCATGTTAATTTCATCATTTACTAATACATTATTAAAATCAAACGTTGTCACTGTTGGACTGAATAACTGTATGGATGGACATGAACTAACATTGTCAAGAATTAATAAATGCTGAAAAACTAAATTGTTCATGTTAGCTAATGTACGCTATAATGCATTTACTAATGTTACCTAATAGCACCTTACTGTAAAGAGTTACCGAAAAAATATATCATACAGGGTTTGGAATATCATCAGGGTAAGTAAACAACAAAGTGATCCCTTTAATTTCATTCATTAGTAAGAGTTTAAAAATCTGTATAACTTTTTTCGTCCAGACTGATGAGAAAGATGGAGAGGGGGAAGCAGCTGTAAGGCAAAATAGGATAAACAACAGACAAGCATGTTTACACATCTGTGACAGTTTCGTTGTGTGGCCTAAAAACGTATCTTTATATTTTTAGATCTTTTCCTTCTTCTCTCTCTCTCTCTCTTCTCAGTCGCTGACCTCGTCACCTCCCCTGCATTAATCTGTTGTTGGTAATAAATCAAATCTGACAGAAAGGCTTGTGCCGCTGCGATTAAAATCGTTTGTTTAAATTCACAGACTTTTCACTCCTGCCATAATTCTGTGACAGCCCTGCATAGAGCGCTGGGTGGAGCCTCATGGGTAATTACTCTGCAGTTTGGAGCTCTCTATCTCTCTTCTCCGCTTTTCATTTTTCGTCCACTGAGAATCGCTCTTTTGTATTCTACTTTGGAGGGCAGAGAGCTAAAGGAGTTTTTGTAAAGTTCTAACCCTCAAAGACAAACCATCTTCTTTGATTTATTCAATGCACTTTTCCACATATGACAAAGACTTGGCCGACTGCAGTGCTTAGTTATTTCCTTTAAAGAACGTTTGGTTCTTGGGTAAGATTCGCAAGCCGCACTGCCTCCTTTTGCTCTTTTTGTCAGCTTGGTTGGCTTGTTCTCAATGCAGTGACCGTGATAGTCTTTGCCTGAAAAATTTCTGCTCCAGGATCTGCAGGGCGGAGATGGAAAGCAGATGCCCGATCTGACGACCAGGAGAGGAAACTTTTCATTCGCCTCAATCCGTCATCCAAGGAAAAAGAGCAAGAACGAGTAACGCCTGAACTCGGGTGCCTTGGTTTTCTCAAACTGACAGAGGCTTGAGCAGGCATATGCCACAAACACTCACACACACTGATGCATACGTGAAAATATTTGTTCTCTTTCTCCCTTATTAGTGGTTTTGTCCGTTTCAGTGCTCTCAAAGAGCTCCTGCACACTATCCAGACATAGTTGTTTCCACCACCCTCCACTTTGAATCTCCTTCGTTTCTTCAGATACAGTCTCTGTTTGTATCCACTCAGCCCAACCCACAGAGTTGTGGTGTCTCCGCTATAGAGCAAATGTGTGTCGGTGAAAGGAACAGGTCATGTGAGTAATGTACCTGACAGCTGAGAATCATTAATCACTGTCACACTTGAAAGAGAAGGAGGGGACGGCACACACACATACACAGACACAAGCCCCTTCAGATCGGGATGCCTTCCTGTTCTCCGAGTGGGCCTGCTTGCCCTTTTCACACTCATAATCCCTCTTATAAGATGGCTGTGTGTTTTTGTAGGTGTGTGTGACACTAATGGCCTGCTCTAGCTGTTTGACTTCACACACACTGAGCCCTCACGCAGCAGGCACCGAATTCATGACATGTCAACATGCCTTCACGGAGAGAGGAAAGAGAACAGTAAAGGGGGGTAATGATACACCCACTTTCTCTCCTTCCCACAATCCCTCTCTCCCACTCGCTTTTACTCAGAAATCCAGTTTCTGTTTTGCTGTTTTGATCTGAGTTCTCTCTCTCTGTTATTATATCTGCCTCCTCAGAGGACAGACAACCAGCTGCCTGTGTGTGTGTGTGTGTGTGTGTGTGTGTGTGTGTGTGTGTGTGTGTGTGTGTGTGGGAGAAGCTATTCAGTGTGTCATGACAGCCCTGGCAGGTCCCAGTGTAGTCGAACCGTCCCACCTCCACCCCCTGTCAGCTGATGAATATGTCACACTCCAGACTCCAGCGCTGATCGCGGTTCGGAAGAGCAAGCGCTCTTATGTTCTGATCTGATGTTGGGGATCAGGATCCGGAGGGGAATGTTATGGTGTTCCGTTGACACGCAGGGATGGAAATGAAGGTGACGGAAGGGCTTGAAGATCAAAATGTAAAGAGTGACACAAGTTCTTTAATGGTTTATTTCTAAACCAAGAGACATTTTTCTATATATTGTATAAAGGTGCTTGAATTAAAAGACAAAACGTTTTTGATGTTACATTATGGGATATGGGCAATTTAAAGTGCCAGTACACCCAAACATTTCTTTAAACATGCACATTTTGGTAAAATACAATACAATACAAAACAATATATCGAAACAAATAGCAAACTCAAAATAAGACATTTTGCACTTCTTTTTGTTCATTTTAGGTTCCCAGGTCATTCTACTGGATAAATGTCATTAGTTCCCTTTAAGTTCATCCACATTTTTTGAATAAAATACTATAGACCATTTTATAAGACATAAACGACACTCGTCCAGGACCCATTGCTATTTCAGTTTTGTTATTATTTTTTTATTTAACGTATGAAAGATATCTGTTTGATATTACAATTGGTTTTATTTTGTTCAATCGTTTGTGTAATGTGTAAAAAACTGAGACAGGAAGTACTTCTGAAACTTAAGTTCACGCCTTGCAAAATGGTCTATAGGTGTAGTTCATCAGGTTACTTAAAAAGTTTTACCAATGGGAGATAAAGGCATTTTTTATTCTAACTGAACCATTTTAGTGTGTGTACACAGTTGAAACCCAAAAGAGACATATTTAAAAGCCTGTTTGTTTTGGTTTGAGCAGCGGTCTGATTCAGAGACTCTTAATGAGAAATAATAACCGAGAAAGAGAGCTAAATACAGAATAAATGTTTATGTTTGGGTCACACTCTCCGCGGTGGGCTTGATTGGACATGAAACAGGCTTGCAGAATAAGCACACACCTCTATCCTGAATCAGCTTCACTTTTTGGTCCCATAGCCACAGTGTGATTTTCCATGTTAGGTTTGGAATGGTACCTCTGAACCAGCACAGGGCGTGTGGTGGATAGGCAACGTTTACTGAGTGCGTGTCTGGAAGCTCCGATGACCTCGAGGTTTGCATGTGTGTGGCGGTGGGGCAGACGGATTGATGGGTGGTCTTCTGGACAGATAACACACACAGACACACATGTTTAGTTATGGTGGTCTCCGCCACATTAGAGTTATTATTCTCTCATTTCAGTGATTTTCAGCTTAATGTAGAGTTTGACAAATTGTGAGGGAAAACAGGATTCAGAGGTTTCATGGCTTTTGGATTTTTTTTTTTCTTGTGGTTTTGATCAAGCAGCTTTGGTACAGTATATACTTTACAGTTTTATGGATAAATATAGCACATAATTGCAGCAAGGTTCCTGTAGTTCAACTGAGAGAACATTGCGTTACACACTACACAGAAATATTTGATTAAATATTCTATTAAATCTATTTATTAAAGGTCCAGTGTATGGAATTTAGCGGCATCTAGCGGTGAGGTTGCGAATTGCAAGCAACGGCTCACTCCACCCCTTCCTTTTCGAAGCACTACAAAGGCTGACACAGAACTAAGATGTCGTCATGTTTTCACTTCTTTGCAAAAGTAGATAACGTATTTACAAAACTCGCTCTGTAGAGCAGTTTGTCCATTTAGGGCTACTGTAGAAACAACATAGCGAATTCCATGTAAGGGGACCCACGGTGTATGTGGATAGAAATAGGTAATAAAAACATAATGCTTCATTATGTAAGGTCTTTATACACCTCTGGAGACATAGTTATGTACTGTACAGTATATTATATTGCATTTCTGTCAATAGATCTTCTGAAAATTAATAATTAATATAAATAAAGAAATGTATGTATGGGCAATTCCAGTGTCATGGATGTGACATTTGCAGTCAAAACTTGAAACATCAACTCTCCTAAAACCACCTGAACCATATGTTAATATTTTCAAAGTCCTGACAACAAAAGACATCAGTATATACATATTTTCTATTTGAAAAAAAAAGAAAATAAATGTGACAAAAAAGACTTTTTGAGAGACAACACACTTTGTAGGATTTCTGTGAATTTAAATGCTTTTTTCATGGTAATGGAATTGCCTATATATATGAAAAATAAATATACTGTATTTATTAAATTTCATTTTTTCTTTATGCCATTGAGTAGTTGCAAGGCTAGTATTATGTTTCTTAGATACAGCTAGGACAAAACCATCAAGTTGCTTCTACTATATAAAAATGGGCACAATTGCCCCCATTTTACGCCCATTCCCATCCAGCGTCCCCGCAGGAATCACCTTGAAAGTAAACATACCACAATTTCAAGCAATTTTCACACCGATTCCTCAAATCAACATTGATTTTTGGCAAGAACGGAGGAACTGACAGTGGATCAAAACAAACCATAACAGTGTTTGCCCCTGGGGCGTTCTCCCACACTCTCTAACTGTATACCGGTCTGACCACTGTTTAAATCCACATGATGCAACGAGACTCCCTTCCACAGCAACCCTTCCCTGCTCACCTCTGTATTCGTGTGCAATTGGTCAGTGTAACGCACCCACACACGCATCTTGCTGTGTCAATCACTTCCTGTATCTCGTGGCGTAGTCCCGGCCAGATACGCGCGCACACACACCTGCCGTGCCAGTCCCTCTTTCTCCTCCATTCTGTAGATCTGGCCAATTACAGGCCTTATCTGTGAGTGAGAATAATGAGGTTACACACTGAGCAAATTCTATCATGTCTCTGTAATGAGATTTGGGTTGAGCTGCGTTGCCGCTGCGGACGGGGTGGAGGACAGACACACTCACGCTCATGGCACGTTATCTGCTCCCCATCTCTCCGCCTGACATTCCAGGAAATTGCATTCCAGTGAAGGAGGGAGCAGAGGAGTCAGTCACAGCGTCACACACACTCCCAAAGACACACATACTACCTTTGCCTTTCTCTCTCTCTCTCTCTCTGTTCTCTGACAGGCTTTTTGATTTATGACTCCAATTCCCTGGTGCAGATGCAGCCCGCACTCATAACCGTGTATATGTATTTTATTTTGCTGCCCTCTCCTTGCCTCAACTCCTGTGCTTTCACATTCTCCCGCACCGCCTGATTGATTATCCCATCCGCACTGTCTACTGTGTTTCTCATCTTTCAGAAGTATAATCTCTCCCAACAGCACAGAGAGAAAGAGACCGACAGAAAGAAAGAGAGACTCGGAGCCCAGAATGTAAAGCACCCATATTAGTTTAAGTTCTGCTTCAATCTGGAAGAATTCCAAGCCGGCTGAATGAATGAATTGTGCAGGACTCTATGAAAAGGTTTTTCAAAGTGAGTTTCTGTCTTGAGATGGAGTTTATAGAGTTGACATGTTCGATGGTGGCTGCGGTGTACTGAGAGACTTGATGACTGTGGAAATCATTCTTTGTCTCGGTCTGCATACAACAGTGACTGAGATTCATTTCATGACATGGCACATTGTGTTACATTTTCCACAATAATTTGTGATTGTAATTTATCAGAAACTCTCAAAACTGGCCATGTAAATTGGCAGTCATTTCTTGTATTTTAAAGGGATAGTTCACCCCAAAATGAAAATTTTATGGCTCCTAGTGTTATTAAACTTTGCTGAAGTGTAGGAGAAAAAGCACAGCTATTCCGAATCTGGTGTCTATTTGTACTGTATATGGTTGTAATAATTCTTTGTCCGTTTAATCACAGACTTCAGAAGTGTCTTCATTTACTACTGTGAAGTGGCCTTTTCAATGACGTTAACCTCAGAGGATGAGCTGAGGACACACCCATGCTACAGCCACAGAAATTCCTGTGGCGCTGTTGCTTTTACAGCTCGTTCAAATCGAGGTTAGCAGCTATGGCGCTAACGCAGGGTTTCTCATGGTTTGGTGTATAGTTAGCATGTCATTAGCGTTCAGAATTGCACCGGGCGGTTTTTAAATGTTGACGTTGGGCATGGAGTAAGACAGCAAATATTGACATCCCTCAAAATAGATGAGCAGGTGACTGGAGAAGACATCAGAGACTATATGTGCTAGCAATTACAGTAGAGGTCACGAAAAACACAATTAAAGTGATAGTTCACCCCAAAATAAAACTCCTGCCATCATTTACTCACCCTCATTTCAAACCTTTACGAATTTCTTTCTTCTGCGGAACACAAAAGAAGATATTTTGAAGAATGTTGTTAACTGGCCCCCGTTCACTTGCATTGGTTCTGTGTCCATACAATAGAAATGAATGGGGGCCAGTGCTGTTCGGTTACCAACTTTCTTAAAAATATCCTTTTTTTTGTCCTGTGGAAGAAAGAAAGTCATACAGGTTTGAAATGACAAGAGGGTGAGTAAATGATGACAGAATTTTCATTTTGGGTAAACTATCACTTTAACTGCCAGAACGTGTTGTAATAAATTGTTCTCAGATTTGTTAACCTAGCGACGTCACAAGAAATGCCTCTCAAGATAATGATGTTGCTTCTATCCCAACCAGAAATTAGCATAACAGTAAACACATGTCGCATGTGTTTGTGTGTCTCAAGACATTTTAAAAACTTCTCTTCATTACGTCCATTGCGCCCACCTTAAGTCTAAGCCATGCTAATTATCAAAAGTGTTTCTAACCTTCTCACCCTATATTCTGACAGATTTATAGAAGGTAAATTCAATAACATGTTGTGGAATTGCTAAATGATATGCTATAAAGCAAGCAAAACAAAGTGTAGACCACTTTAATGTCGCTCTGTGGCTTTTTCATGTTGACTTTGCTATTGTAGAACATTTTCAAATATTGTTGCATACTTGAAATATTCTAAATCTCAAGATAGGTCTTTATTTTCATTTCTGTAAGTAATCTTGAACTTGCTTTTTCTTTGTGGTGTTTGCTTAGCTATTGCTCAGAGTTAGTTAGATTTTTTTGTTTAGCCAGAGAAATGTTTATTTCAGTCTTTTTTCACACCGGTATTAAAAGGTCTTCAGATATCTTTTATTAAAGACTTTAAAAAGATAGTTCACCCAAATATAAGTTCGTGTCGATGCTGGATTTGCAGAGAGACTGAGATTAATAAGCAATGCTGCGCCGTCAATATTGAATCCGACCAGAATCTTATGTGAGTAAAAATAAATGTACGATGTGTCACTATTGCTTTTTTAGAGATCGCTTTATATGTCCTGATTATGTGTAACCTACATGTCTAACCAAGTTTACAGAAGGCTAACTAAGCACATAGCTTGTCAAACAGACACACAGAAATGTACATCACATGTTACACTGCTGTCTTTTGGAACTGTTATCCAATCATAGCAGTGGGTGTTTACTTCCAAGTCTTCAATGCGGCCCGCCCATAAAAACCGAGTGTTTCTTGAGCCGGCCTCAAAACCAGGGTAGAAAATAGCCTTTTACTTATTTATTTTGATGTTTTTGAATGTAAAAATCACGTGAACGTCATAAGTAGACCTCAGACAACAGTATAAAATAATAAAAAAGGCGAGTTCATGACACCTTTAAAGTCTGGAACTTATTAGATATAGAGTGAGTTACGTTCATTTTTATTACAGTAGCGCACATATCAGATAAGCAGACTAACGAGACACCTCAACAAATTAGCTTATTCTGAAATCTAAATACAGGCTGTATAATGTTCTTTAAGTCATGAAGCTTTATTTCTAAACATTTACACATGTGCCATTACATGCAATACACACTCACCTTCTATTCATTGATTTCTATATGTCGCTATTCTGCCCAAAATAGACATAAACATTGGAAAAACATCAGAAGTAACAATTAATTTAAAGACAAATTTGAACTAAAAATTATCGCGCGTCTTACAAGCTGAAAAACGGGTTATTTTAGATCGTCATTTTGACTGTAAGTCAATGGTGCTCTCTGTCAGTTGGGCATACCAGACTGAGGCAGTACAGGAAAACCTTGTTAGTTGCGTTTATTCTGAAAACTTTATAACCATTTTTAAAAAAGCGCAACAGATTGGTTTTCCACTCTAATAATGTTGTGGGGCTTTAAGATATTAAAGAACTGCTGAGGGGGCAGTGGTTTACGACGTGTAGGATAAAATGGAAGTATTTAAATGTTTTTCTACTCCTCTTTCTTTATGCATCCCCTCCACTCCTTTCCACCCTCGTAACAAATCTCTCCCTCTCTCAGCGGTCTCTCGTGGTCTGTGCAGGCAGCAGTATTGATAGGGTAATTCAGGCATGATGAACGACCCGATAATCACGAGACGTCTGAAATAAATCACACTTTGATCAATACACACACACGCACGCACAGATCATTACCCTGCTGTAACGCATCCTCTATTATAGCAGCTCATGCACATGCATGCACACACAGGACGGAGCGGAGGGGGAAATGAAAATATTGTGTTTCTGTAATGTAGAGGCAGAGATTGATGAGGGGTTTGGTGCTCTGACCGTTCCACAGACAAAGATGGAGATCAAGGACTTTGCCCAGTATCTTACGAAAACTCTTAAATCTTACCAAGGCTGGTTCGGGTAAAGGCCGTCATGCGTCAAGTACAAAATGGCTCTGGAGTATTGCGTGTCATTTGTGCGAAGCCGGAGGAAGTATTTTGCAATTCCATCTTAATGTTGTCTCTGTTGCCCTCTACTTATCCGTCTGACTCATAGTATTAGTGACACAGAAAAAAAGGCAAACAGCCACCCACCCTGTCTGGAAAAATACATGTGATAAATTAAATACAGAATTAAAATATAGCTCAATAACAGCAACTATAAATATGACCAAGAAAGATAAACAACTTCACTCAAAAATGAAAAATCTGTCATCTTTAATTCACCCTCATGTTATACCAAACTAGTATATGACTCTTTCTTCTGTGGAACGCAAAAGAAGATATTTTGAGAAATGTCTTTGTGGTTTTGTGTGTATACAATGGAAGTCAATGGAGGCCAATGTTGTTCGGTTACCAACGTTCTTCAAAATAAGAAGAGTTTGGTTCCAAAATGAGAACACAGTTTTTAAAAAAATTCTAAAATCATGTTTTGTATTATGTTATCATGTTTTAATTGTGTTTTATTGTGTTAGTTAGCTGTATTTTTTTGTTATTATGGCTTAAATCAAAACAAACCAACTGCAGTTTGATTGATATTAATTGGAATGCACAATAAAAAAAATCTCATTTTGGACCAAACTCTTCATATATAGTTTATATATAAATATATATTTTACCACAAAATGTTGCTCTAAACCTCCAGATGGTTTGGAATACTGTACTCCAAAATATATTTTAATAGTGTTTGTCTTGTCTTTTAGGAGCAACGGTCACTATCCACTTTCATTGTATGGAAAAGAGACACCAGTACATTCTTCAGCATTATTCGTGTCCCATGAAAGAAATGCCACGCAGTTTCGGAATGACGTGAGGGTGAGTAAATCATGACAGAATTTTTATTTCTGGGTGAACTATTTCTTTAACATTCTGTCAGCTTTATATGATGAAGGAAAGCGAGACAGGAGAGACAAGACGACGGGAAAAGGGAAACAAGTACAGAGAAAGGTAAGGCAGCATGAATACAGAGCAGAGAAAACAGAAAAAGCGAGAGGGGCTTTGTCATGCTGAATGTAATAAGCAGTAGGTAGTGTGTCTTATGGAAGGTGATTTATGGGGCCTGTCCTGAGCCAGCCAGCACTTTGTCTCCTCTAGCATGGAGGATGAATGGGCTGCTGTCAACCCAGCCAGAACACCCCTCCTCCTTACCCCCCCCCCCTCTCTTTGTCACTGCCTCTCTCGCTTTCTATCTCTTTCTCAGTCTCTGGTTTTCTCCTCTAGTTTCTAGCTTTTAGAGGTTGCTGATCAACCCTGTTTCCTCCTGCTGTCTCACACGTAAACGATCCCTGTCACCTGAAAAAATCGACTAATCTAAAATAGTTTGACCCCTATCATGTAATGACTGATGTCACTGTTGAAATACTGATAGGCATATTAAATGCATCAGTCATTAGTGTAATCCCCTCCATCATCAGAGCCCCTGGAGTATGGCAGGAATGCTAATCCATGGCAGCTGATCAGCTGTTCTCATTTAAACAGTTTCCTCTGTGAGCCGGCAGTTATCTCCTGACCTGTCATTGACCGCCGCTCTAATCCTACAGAGACTCCTCGCTGACATGACGAAAAATAGCAAGGTCTCAGTTAAACAGTAACTTTTTATTTCTTTGCTTTCTTTTTTGCCTTCTATTTTTTTCCGGCACAATGTGGAATGATTATCCCACTGCCAACAACCAGACAGGAAAGAACCCATGAAAGCACAGTTTTATATCATAACTTGACGTATTTCCTGTTAAAACAGGAAGTTTGGGGTTAGCTAATACGTTTTGGTAACATCATAGTCATAAAAACTTTATTTGCAGGGGGAGGGACATTCTTATTTCAGAAAGCATTGGATTGGACAATATTCTGAGCAGTGCAGTATGACTCGGGCTTCTTTTTCCAATTCATTTAAGTAATTCATTTTGATCCGTTGCCCTTGAAACCAAAGCAAATTTCTGCTATATGTGAAGTGTTTGTCAACTTTCAGACTAGCATTTACATTGCTTCAAAACTAACAGCCATAGACTTAAAAGCATGTCACATCTGCTTGTGTGTTTGTTGCGTCGACTTGCTTGAGTAGGCGTGTTTTGGTGTCAATAAATCTGCGTGTGCATTTGGTCTCCCTACGATCATTTGTATTTCACAGTATGCATTCTCAGCTCTTCTGTTGACTGCAAGTTTGTCTGTGTGTGTGTGTGTGTGTGTGTGTGTGTGTGTGGGTGGGTGGGTGTTCGCAGAAGCAGATGGCATATTAATAGTGTAAAATATGATCTGCAGGAACCCAATATGCTTGCATGCTTGTGTTTATGGAAATCACAGTGCACCATGGGAATAAATAATTACCTTTCTGCTAGTCCAAGCCACGAGCAAACGGGGAGATAACTTAAAACAATAATTATAACAACAATCAACTACATATCATATTTTTCTACCTAACTCAATCAGGTTTACCGGTGCTGCGCAAGACCAACTCATTCTCCTTGTCAGATAGAGGGCAGCGTTGCTAAAACCAAACGTCTATTCCCACGGCCTCCCTGTCGCTCCTGTTCCATCTCTCCCATCTGCTGAGGATCTAATGCATGATTAGACCCGACAGGAGAGAAACAAAAGGAGAGGGGAAGCTAACAGAAGGAGGCACAACAATTAGCACACAAGCAAGGTGAGTGTTTATCTGCTCTTTCTGTCACTCGTACACCCCCCCCCACCTCCCTTGTGTCAGGCGGCCCTGCCTGATCGCTGATGAATAATCCAAGAGCTATTGAGTCAATCCAATAAACATGATCCATCATAACAGCTACATTAAGACATGCAGATTTAATTGCTTGGCTTTTGCAGATAATGTAGTTTATGAAAGACTAATGAGAACAGACTATTTTCATGCACTGAGAGTGAATATTTATGGAGTGTTTGGAGAAATGAAAAGGAAGAGTTGGAGGAGAAATGCAATATACTACTGCAATATTAAAAAACCTTGTTCATCTCCACTATACGTGTGTGTACGTGTGTCTTGAAGACACTTAGAAAACTTGAAGTCCCGCTGCATTCCATAATTTTCTTTAAGCATTAAAACAGCATACGTACAAGTTTTTGTCCTGTGATAATAATTTCGTCATGCCTTAAAGTGGCTTGGATGTAACTCTACTCTCTTGCTTCATTAAGTATATGCAGATTCATGAATATGCAAATTATTCCCCGCCTCCACTCAGTGGCGGGAGCTCGGACCATTGATTATAGGTACATAGATGCCTCATTCGACGCGTGTGCGGCGCATGCTCGTGTTGCAGAAGGAGCGATTGTTTTAGTGCAGAGTCTAGGCGCCATCCTTGCATATCTATGGCTCAAATCCGTTAACGTGATTGGTTACAGGGTTATGATGACATAAACCAGTTTCAAACTGTCTTTGGTATACTGTCTTATGGAGAAAATACTTGCCAATGGTTTAAAAGGATGAATTTGCACAGGGTTTATCTTAAAACATATTAAAAACACCACACAGACATGTAAACAACATTAAAACTTGATTTCACAACAAGGGGACTTTAAGCACAGGCGACATCTTCAAAGTATCTTCTTTTGTGTTCCTCAGAAGAGTCATATACAGGTTTTCAACCGCATGAGGGTAAATATATGATGAGAGAATTTTTTATTTTCGGGTGAACTATTCCTTTAACCTTGATTTGATGCTGTTGCTAGTCGGAGACGGGTGTTATTGGTATTTGATTGGACATTTTAATGCAAGATGACTTTATAGTAGATTTGGTTAGGGTGGGACAGGTTGACAGAGACTGTAAATTGTATGTGTGTATGTACTGAATTTTAATTATTTAAACTTTCAGAAGTATACTGGCACACAGCCTCACACCTTAAGGATGTGGAATAACAGCAACAAAACTTCAATTCTGACTTCATGGTGTCTTTCAAGTAAATGGTCATTTTATGCTCTACCTTGGACATACATTAATAAAAGTTGGCTCACTGTTCTTTGATAAATGACACACGCCGCCCTCTGTGATCTCAAGTGGATACCCCATGTACTGTTTTACCGAGCAATCATCGAAGGCCATTAAATCAAGTGAGTGTCCATAGAGACAGGAAATTGAGGAGGGGATTACGATCTTTGCATGATGAGGAGGGGCAAGATTTATGTGTCATTTACTGAGCCGAAGATTGTAAAACTTAATTACAGAAAGTTCCCTCGTGCACACACACACGTAGAGCCCTGACTCACCAGGCAAAGTTCATCTATCCACACCCTCTCTTGCATTCTCTCCATTCTCATTCTTTTCATCCCCCATCCATCCATCCATCTCTCCACTGGCACCAAAAAGCTCAACCCTGGGGAAACAATGACCAAATGAATCAACAAAAGTAGAAATGAAAGCAGTTGTAACAAGCAGGGCACTTCTTTGGGTCTGTTTAAAGAAATAGTTTACCAAACCATTTTTATTCTGTAATTATTTACTCACCCGCATGTTGTTTTAAACCTGCATGACCTTTTCAACCTTCTGTGTGGCTTTCTATTTAAAGTTTCCAATGCAATTGAAATCAGCCATAACAATCCTTTTGGATTTTATTGGATGTAATTTATTTAAGCAATTTATTTAATGCATTTACCAACAGTATCTATAAGATGCAGGCGTTCTTTAATGCAAGAATGGTGAATTTTAAAGACAAAATCGATATGTAATGGTCCTTTACACTTTAATAGGGTATTGCATTTTTTACAAAAGCAATGAAGGCAATATACCAGTAAGCTAAGAAAAAAATAGTCAAGTATCCCTTATTTTCCTTAGGATAAACTGAGAGTATTCCGTGCTAAAGTTGGCAACCCTAGTTGAGTACATGTCAACATTTTTTGGCATCTTTTTTTAAAGCTTGAAAGCTCTAATTCAGCTCTATAATTCATTATTATTGCACCGAAAAGAACAACCAGTACAATTGTTAAAAATGTTGTATTCCACAACGGAAAAACATCATACAGGTCTGGAACGACGTGAGAGCATAAATGATGAATTTTGACAGGATTTTTATTTTTGGGTGAACTAATCCTCTAATGTTTTAAAACTTCCACAAAAGTTGGGAGCGAAAGCATTTCACGAGAGCTCTGAAATGAAGAGAAATTGTTCCCAAAAACCTGTCAGCTTGACAAATGTAAAGAGCTTACTCAAGGTGTATATAAAAACTTGAGTAAGCTCTTTAGATGAACAGCGTGCCCGGAACCTTTGCACCAGGCCTAATTACTCTAGTAGCTGTGAGGAAAAGGGCGGCCCGTTCTATTCATCCTGCCCAGTCTGAAAAAACTTACACCAGATGTTTCTGAAAGGGGGATCTCTTTTCTTCTCTGCCCTCCTTTTCCCTCTTCTTTTCATGAGTCGGGGACTAACTTTTTGACCTCCCCTGCTTTCTCCTACAGGTCTTGTTTGTGAGGGTCAGGGAGAGGTGGTGAGGTTATAGTGAGGTCGGCACATTCAATGCAGCACCAACTGCCCCTCCCTCCCTCTTCTGTGTCACATCCATCTCTCCTCTCGTCTCTCTCCTCCCCCTGTTCCTTCAGACAGCTCTGAAGAGCCACAGATGCCGGTCCCCTCTGTTTTCAGCAATTCGTCTTCAGGAGGGGCGACACACAGAGGCTTGTCGGACGGAGAGGATGAAATACGGCTCCCTCTACCTTCCCTCACAATACGGCCAAACAATAAACACTGCTTGTGTACACATATCATGGCAGGCTAATGTGGCCATAAATACCGATACAGACACTCCCTCTCGTAATGTCTCTCTTTCCTAAATGCAGACACACAAACATCACAGAAATCACAGTATGTAGTTGTTATATTGGCTGTTATGTGCCATTCATGTGCCAATTTTGATTTATTTTGCCTATAAATGTCACGGGGCGTACATTGAAAACATAATTCTGTGACTGAACTTGTTTGAATTGTGGGTTTGACACAGGGTTAGTTTTCACAGAAATGAAAATATCATTGTTTACACTGACTTACTCCAAACCTGTATGACGTTTTATCTTCCATGGGTAAAGAAATGTTAAAGAATTTTAGCACTGATCTTTTAACAAACAATGAAAGTGAATGAATGTGGTGTGGATGTTGTGTTTCTTAGACCAGTAGTTCTCAAACTGGGGGCCGTGGCCCCTGGAGAGGCCCCGAGATGGATCCAGGGGGGGCACAGATTTTGTGGCATTTTATGAAATATAGAAATTGATCATAGATTTTATGCAATCAAACATCAGAAAAATAAGACCACCAGACAAAAGAATTGATGTTTCAGCATTGTATAACCGAATATGTTTTTGTTTAAATAAAAATGTTAAATTTAAGATTATAAGTCTTTATTTGGGGGGCCGCAAAGCGATGCACTCTACACAAAGGGGGCCTTACAACAAAAAAGTTTGATAACCACTGTCTTAGACGGCATTTATACTAGTGTGTTTTCTTTTAAAACGCTTGGTTATGCCTGGTGTTTTCGACCCCCCGAAAACGGAGACTTTTGGAAAGCTGCAGACCCCTTTAAGCTTGAAAACTCCGGGGTTGCGTTTCTGTGTAAACGGACAAAAACTGAGACTTTAGAATACGCAGGCGTGGTTGCCCACATTCGCTTACTGATTGGGTCATCTGGATCATTGTGTTTGCTTCCCTGATTCGTTAAGCCCCTGTCATATGAGCCATTACGCTACCTGAAGGCGACAATGACCAGCCTCGCAACGACCGTGTAAACAACAGGCTTGTTTGTAGTGGTAGCGAGATGAAGCCTCATGAAGCTTTGAAGCTTTTTAGCCAAGTGGTTCACAAAAGGGTTCATTTCTCGAGGCTTCATTTTCTCACAATACCATCTGGTGGCCAAAGAGTGTAAAACAAGCAGATACTTTACAGATGTGCCTGATGTGGTCTGTGATACACTGTATTTTGCGCCAGTTAAGGCTAAGATATAACGGTGAAGAAAAAAAATCAATTTCCACATAGACTAATCTATTTATATGAATATAATGTGTATTTTCTGGTGGTATATAATATAATTATTGTATAACATAACTGTGTAATTAACTTATTGGCTTGAAATAAATGTGTGTAAATCAATTATTTGGTCATAATAGGCAGAAGGGGAAATATTATTATTCTAAAACTGGAAAGTGTCTGAGTTTAACTGGGCAGAGGGCAGTGAATGTGCTTGTGGTACTTGGTTTATATAGCTGTCAAAATGTCGCGTCAAGATTCGAACCGCTTACAGAACCACTCAGTCAGGAGCGAGGCTTCAGACATCATCTATGACGTCATACAAGCCTCGATACACGCTTCACTGAAAGCTTCCAGGATTTCTCGACACATGCTCCGAAGCCTCGGCTCAGAACGTAACATCACTACTTGTTTGACTTCAAGCTGCGCTGCGTACACGGATCGACACGGTCACATAACAGCAACGCGAGAGAGAATCGAGAATTGTATGCTTTTAAATCGTCCTCTCAGTACTGCAATGTCATCCGTCGTTCGGTCTGCGTGGCGCCGGATGAAATCAAACCTAATATGGATTACCTCATCTAATGTTATCCACGCGAAGACATCCTTCGCCATCATGTTCATTTTCGGTGTTGGGGGTAACGCGTTACAAGTAACGTGTGTTACGTAATCAGATTACTTTTTAAAGTAACGAATAATGTAACGCAGTTACTTTATACATTTACATATCAATACTCGAGTTACTTTGTTTTTCAAGTAACTCGAGTTACTTTTCAGTCTAATCATTGATTTATATGAACATTTTTTAAACTGCAGAAGTGAAATTCTGAATTAAAAGTGTAGACATGATCGCTCATGCTTGCGCAGAAACAGTCGCTAGTCAGACATAAGCAGTGTTGCCATGTCTGCAGTGCTGCAGTGCTGCAGTGCTACGCAAATCTGGCAACCCTTGACACAGCGATGGGAGGCCAGAGCTCAGATGCGGAGCTATAGTGTGGCCGCACTCGCCACCATGGACAAAATGCCTGCAAATTCCGGTCATGCTCAATAGATAACTTTCAGATCGTGAAATTAGCGTGAGTCACAAGTCGCAACAGCAATCAATTGTCCTGCAAATGCCGATCATGTTTGGAAGATAACTTAAGATCGCGAAATTAGCGCAAGTCATGACACGCAACAGCAATCAATGGCCTCGTGAATGTAGACATAAACTGTTTGTGGCGCTGCATGCACAGACAGATCTGCAGATTTAAATGGGCATGGTCACTGTTAGAAGATGGTTTGGTTAGTGGGCGGAGCACGGGAGAAAGAGAGGAAACAACTGTCATCTGTTAGTCTCCTCACCAAATACGGCAGTATAAACGAGGATCGTTTTCTTTTTAAGACGCCGTTTTCCTATGACAATGGGTTAATGTAAACACCCCCTTAGAAGAAAGTCATGCAGGTCTAGTCTACAAGAATGTGAGAGGAAGTGATGAAAACAAAGGTAAACTTAGTTTAGAAATTTTAACAAATTTCTTTAGGAAAGAAAAGTCACAGTTGTGATGTCTTTAATATCTCATAGACTACAGTGGGTTTAAATAGAAATCAAATGTAAACTTTTGCTTAGTTTCTCGCATCTCACACATTTCTTCTGATGAAAAAAATCTACGTCCCAAAACTAATCTGCAAAATCAATATTAAAGAGTTAAATATATGAACTCAAGCGTTGCTTATCAACTTTACCCAAAACCAGATTTATTTTAGCTACAGTTTTAGTGGCAAAAAACATACACAAACGTTATGTGGCCCAAACGTAACTTCCGGTAGACTTCCGCAAAGAACTGTTGAGTATAGTTTTAATTTAATTGAATACAATTAATATACAATAAAATATGAATTAAATTGATATTAATATATATTAAATACAAAGTAAATCGTTATTTATATTAACCAAACAGATCGGAAGTTAACTTCGACCAGGCGCATGCGTTCGATGAAACCATCTGTACAATCTAAATTCATTTTATAGCTCCATACTCGTATTTGTCTCATTTGCATCTATTTCTTTCTAGCAACTTGAGGGGAAAAAATCTGACACAAATGTAATATTTAAACGAAACAAAAACTGAGAACTTCATCAGATCTCGTGAGATATAAAATATTGTTTTCCAGGTTTCGCACTAGCTCACTTCAAGTAAATTGAGCAAGCAGAGAAAGTCATTCTTTCGAGTGTAGGATGCTTATTTACTCTATAGTAAAGTTCGCAATGCACAACACAAGCTAATTTCACTGGAAAAGTCTCTGTTACCAACATTTACCGTTAAAGAGAATAAATGAGCTCAATACCGAACAGTGCTGTTCACTTCTGTGTAACTTTAACACAGCTGATTTACATAACCCAGATATAATACAGCACAGACACCGAGAATGATGTTTAGATAAACCTTAAGGGCTTTAATACAATAGTTATATTCGTGTATGCGATGCTTGCTGATGTTATAAAAGCAAATGGTATTAAGTCTGTTTTGATCGCGTCCATGATTTGTTAACAACACAAGGTGACTAATAGCATTTTAAGTGTCTCTCCATCAGTTTCGGCTTTACTGCACCATTGGTCTGTGTAAATAATTCCACACATGCATAAACAATGACCTCACCTCTGATTGGTCAGCGTGTTTGCTCTGATGGAGTGAGCGGTTTGGCTTCTTGAAGCGCGGGCTGAAAATAGCCTGGCCCCTAGCGTGGGTTTGAATCACTCATGCAGTTTATAGTGCACTGAACAGGTTTAATGAGCCACAGATAAATCTGATATTTCGGTCGCTTCCCACAACACGCGGCCACGATGTCTGCAAGTGACTTATTTCACGATAGCACTTTATTTCAAGTGACTACATTTAAGTGCTAGTACAAACACTGCATTCTCATGAATATGTTCGTTCTAATTGCTTCTCCCTGGAAGCTACTGCACGGAGAGTTTCTCCAAACTATAATTAATGTAATGTTTCTGTGTAATTGCTGCGTTTTATACCTTAAAATAAACCAGGGTCTGTGGGCCGATGTAGAGGTCCAGTTCTCCACCCTTGTCCGGGCTCATGGGTGAGTTTGGATGAGGTTGAACTCACATCTCTTAACAACGACCAGCGTGTGTGGGTGCGCGCGTATTAGCCATGGCAGTTTTTTCTGGGGATCATCAGTAACTGTCTCCATGATGCCAGACGCTTAATTAACCCTCTCTCTTATTAACACTCTTTCTATATGACTCTCGCTCTCTGTCTCTCTCTCCAGCTAACTTGCTTTCTCTCGCTGCTCTAGTCTCGGCCAATTACTGAGCCCAAATGGAACAGCATTAATCAAATCTTTAGTGCAGCAGCATGCTTTGAAATATCAGATTACGCAGGGCTGCAAAACTAATATGTCACTGTCACAAAGCTCGCGCAGGCATTTAGGGGCTAGCATTAACAAGACGGCTAACGTCACCAGCGTCTGCGCGCTATGTGGAACGCTGCTCTAGGGGCCATTAGTAAGACAAGGATGAGGGTTCTGTTTTCACTCCACGCTCATTTTTTATGCCCCCTTTTTTTCCTTTCCTTCCTCCTCTTCCTCTTTGTCTTCTTCTTCTCTTATTGTTCTGTCAAAGCCCTGCGCCGTGGATGAGGAAGAATGGGCCCGACAAACGGCCCGGTGAGAGGGTAGAGGAAGATTAAGCAAAAGGAGGAAATGGGGGGTCAGTGAAGGAGAGGGAGAAGGAAGTGTGGGGGGTGCTGAAATGAGGACAATGACGCAGAAAGGACGAGGAAGGAAAGAGGAAGATGAGTGAAATCTTGAGCAGATAGACGGTCGGAGCTGGAGTGCTCTTGCTGATCAGACTGTTTGCTTGTTTGGAAATGTGCTGACCTGTAAGCATGTGCTCCTTCAGACACCGGATAAACCTCAAACAGATATGCTTCAGCAAAGCAAAAAAATGAAGGCAGCAGTTTTTTATTAACTATTTTAAGTAAACTTAAACTGTAGTTGCAGCTACACCTACTTAAAGCGATAGTTCACCAGAAATATTAATTCTGTCATCATTTATTTACCCTAAATTCTGTAATACTTTATATACCCTATTTCGTTCAAAACGTTTCTTATTTTAAGGAATGTTTTAGCAGTTTGGTGTCCATGCAATTGAAGTCAGAATGTCTTCTTTTGTGTTCTGCAGAAGAAAGAAAGTCATACAGGTCTGGAATGACATATGGGTGAGTAAATGATGACAGAGTTTTCATTTTTGGGTGAACCGCCCCTTTAAATCCGCATCATTGTAACACTTGCCTTTAAGGTGTATCTAGATTTTAAGTTTTAATCACGTTTTATACAAAGTTTTGTCTTTATTTACAAGGAATTAACTCATCCTGACATAACAAGATAACAAATCATGAAAATAGTTTAAACAATACGAACTCTCCCTTGCCCGGTGCATGCTGGGAATAAAGTAAACCATTTTTTAAACTGAAATGTTTTAAAACTACAACAATGGATTAATCTGTCTCAGCTTGGAGGCCATCCCCACGGAGACGCCTTTAGCTGTATACGTAAAGATTTTGTATCGTATCGGCGTTTCGTCCACACGGATCCGACGTTTTGGGAGCCTTAAACTGCTATTTTTTTAAAGCGGGTCCCAGAGTGGATAAATCTGAAAATGCCACCCTTGCGTTTTCGTGTGTACAGCCGATCGGTATATTTTTTTAAACAATGATGTCATCACCCCAGCGCAAAGTTTATGCACATGCTCCAAATCTAATTCTCCGTTTTTAGTGTTTCTCTGTGACAGACGTACTGCGCCACATACTGATTTACAGCTTGGCAAAAATACATCAAAATGTATTTTAAAATAAAATACCTTAATTTTATGTGTATCAGAATAAAATACAAAACACAGTAGCCACACCACGTATCAAAATAAACTACAGTATATTTTTGTATTTTAAAAATACTAAAAAATACTTTTACAAGGGAGTATGAAATTTCTTAGCAAACCTTCCATCAATCAATTGGCCTATTTGATATATTCCTTCACCATTACACTGACTCGATTTGATTTTGAGTTGATTAAGTAAACAATGTTTGATAGCAACAGCTTTTCTCTGCCTGAGTCATGCAATAAATCTGACATATGCAACCAGTACAGATCAATAGATCACATATTCGCATATCCCTGTGATCTCCCAGATAAAGCTTTCACCATGTCTACACCGGACATGACACAACACAATAAAAGACAATAGAACACGCTAGCGCCAATTTAATTTAAAATTTTGTCCACAACGGACACGGCGCAATGCGATAAACCCATTAAGAACAAGCCATAGTCGTGTTGTGTCGCGTCCAGAGTAGACACGGTGTCAGTTTTGAAGTAACCAACAGTTTAATGTTTTACAGTTTGTGAATGACTCATAATTGTTTCCTAATTTAGTTATTTGGTGATTGGTAACGAAGGGCCTACTTTGCATCAGCAACACTGACTCAATGACAAACAAGTCATTCATAAGAAGACAACTGATGGCTCCTGTATTCATAGCAACTAGTTTCTAACTAATTAATCATCTGATTGTTAATCATAAATATAATAATATATTATGTGTCAGGCAGTCATTCTTGCAATGGTATGCAAAATCATGATCCTACTATACAGGTACTTCAAATATTTATTTATAATGTATAATATATAAATTTATTTAAATTGGACATGTATTTGGAAGTAAAAAAAAAAACATTTTAGCATTTCAACAATTATTAAGTGATCAATATGTTTTGTAGCCATATGTTTAAGCCAAATATGTTAAATGCAGCCAGAAACATAATCGTAAAGCAGCAACAGAACTTGTCAACTTAACAAAGTCTAACAAAAACAGTCAAACTTAGGTCTCATTAGCAATGATGCCTTTCAACACAACACATTATGTAAATTGGTAATGTAACTATTTAGCCTAGGCCACTAAAACAAACACCAAAACTTAACATGAACTGTTTAAAAATTATAGCAATTTATACAACAACAAAAAAAGGGCGATGGAAATCTGGCAGCCTGCACGTTTCTTACCTTGACCACTTTTCATCGATATACAGTAGATCTGTTTTCAAGTCTGGGCAAACAACTGAGTAGGCAGTAGCACCAATCAGAGGCTGCATTTTTATGTCATCATGTAGACTTCTTACAAAGTACTTTACAGTATTTTAAAACTACAAAAATAATATCACTAAAGTATTTTGATACAAAATATGAAGCTATTTTCATCAACCCTATCAAATACAAATTACTATTTTGTATTTAAAATCTCATAAATACCGGTGTGTACTACATCGTTTTGAATTGGTTTAGCGGTTTCGTGTGTGAACAGATACTGTATTTCTTGAGATGACGCTGTGAAAACAAAAAGTATCGGATAGGGAAAGCTCTGGCTTCGTGTGGATGTGGCCTTAAAGTATAAAAAAGTTTTCTTGTGTTTCTGTTGTTTTAAGTTGTTAGAACTTCCAAGTAGTAAGTTCATTTTTCTATTTGATATAAGAGTCTTTTCATTTTAACAGTTCGTATTAACCGCTATGCAGCTCAACACAGTTCCGTCTACATCATGTCAACACGCTTTTCTCAGGGTGAAAAAGGGACGGATGAAAGAAACAGTGAAGAAAAAAGATACCTCAGAGAAAAAAATGGTGGTGTTACACAGGAAGTTTGGGCGTGCTCTGTGGCAGGAGGCAAAATAGATGACAGTGTAATGATATTAAAAGCGCAAAGTTGTTAAGATGCCAAGTCAAGGCCCCATAAATCCAGCCAGGGCTCCCACTGCCTGTCCCCACACCGCGTAATTAAATCTGATTTATGAGGCGTATTACAGCAGTGAGAGATAGTTCATATTCCAGCTCTGCTTTATTAGACAGCCTGACAGGCACCAAAAAATATTGTCGAAGTTGCCTCGGCCCTAGCCGCCAAAAAGCCTTGCTCCGCACTCTGTCTTTTGTTGTGTCAGTCCTCCCTTGCCATGATGGATTAGGCACTCTCTCTCGCTCTCTCTCCATCTCCTCCCTCAGTCAGAATGTGGTGGAACGGCCCCCTGTGACACAGCCAGACAGCTTCATCTTCATCAGTAGCTCCACCCAATCCCCCCACCCCCCATGGCATAAAGGGAAGAGGGAGGGGACAGGTGTAAAGAAAAGGAAGAAGTGAAACGAAACGAAATGAAAAGCTATAGTCCACTTTGCAAGATGATAACACTGGTATAGCACTTCCACTTCCAGTTTCATTTTTTATTTTATTATTTAAAATCTTGCATATACAATTACATTTGTAAGTTATTTATAAGTAACACTCCAACAATAAAACTCTGATTGGTATAAATGTTCTGTTTTCTGTTCAAGCGTTTGTGCAGTGTTAAAAAACTGAAACAAGAAGTTCTTCTGGACCAGCGTTGGACCAGCATTGTTCACATTTTCCAAAGTGGTCTATAGAGAATGTGGTTTTGAAGTAAGTTTTGAGTGGTTTCCTGTCGTTCCTTGGAGAGCAAAACACCAGCAGCTTACAAATATCAAACAGCATGAAAACAAGCACCTTTCCTGGTTAATTACATCATTGCATAGTGGAAAGTGAAACCTCAACATTTCTGCTGACAAAACACTTTAGCCTTCGGTGTTTTTCAGCAGTTATCATAAGGCGGACTCCTCAACAGGTAGAACACATCTTAGCATCTCATCTTCCGCCAACTTAAAAACAGATCCAGTCTGTGAACTCCCAGCTAAAGTCATTTTTTGTTATTTACTGTTGTTACATAAAATCATACTACATAATGTAAAGAACAGTTTGTGAAGATATAATCTTGATATATATTTAATATTGACTGAGTAAGACCTTGTGCAAGATTGAAATCAATTAATGCTTGACATCAAACTTTGATGCTCATTATCTCATTTTGAGACGTGGTTTTCACAAAGCTTTCACAGCTCTATATATTTTTTCAAAACCTCGTCGTTATCGCTCGTTTCGTATCTTCAAAGCCTCCCGCAGTCCCCCACACACCTCTCCATTGATTAAAGCCAACAGACGACAACAAAGGCGAAAACATCTCACCGGCAGCCCTTAAAGATTGGCGCGCGCGCGAGAGATAAAAGAAGGAAGAATGAAAAAACACCCGCTGATGTTAACGAGCTGGGACACTTTTATTATCATTATTAATTAGAGCTTTTCAAGCAACAGAATTAAATCAATACGCTGGAGTGAAACAAATTTCAGAAGGGCGCTCAGATCAATCAGGAAGGGTTTTTATCTGCGTAACTGCCACTGAGCTAAGCTCGTTAGCGAAACAGTCGTTAACAAGGCACTCGCGGCGAGAGGATAGATCTGAGCTATTTCTAATTAGGAGGACATAAACCCAGTAACCATTTCTCCTCTCTGATTAACTGTTAAGTTCATTTGTGATTCTACCCCCCCCCTCCTGACTAACCTCTTTCTCTCCCTGTCACAAACACATAGACACAAAACCAATTTCTCATGTAGATCCATTTTCTCTTCTCGTCGTCTCCTCACTTTCTCTCTGCCTCTCTCTTGGCGTAACCATTAAACAGGATTAAATGCTAGCAGAGATTCTTGCCTTGTGTTAAATGATTGCGTCCTTAAAAGGGTAAATGAGTCCATTTATCACGGGCCTGTCCTCTGGGTGCGCTGCAGGTCGTTAGCCATCTACCGTCATGAAATAATTAGTTTTACTATTAATGTAGCAAAGCTCAATGATCATGAGTGGCCACATGTCCCCTTACACTGGGATTAATTGTATTAATGTGCTCGGGTGCTCGCTGAAGGCCTGTAAAAAGGGATGAAGTGTTCGCCAGCCTCTCAAACATGGAACGGTCTTGGGCAGATAATAGCGCAGAATGATTCAGTGTTATATTGCTTTTAAAGCTAATAGATTATAAGAATGCTTTATAGAAATGATTTAAACTGCTGTGTATGTAATACCAGCCTTATAGTGCACTCCTTAGTATTACAAAAGGGATACATACAGCTTAATTCGTGTTCAAAAGCCATTGTAAATAGCCAATATGGTTGAATTCTGTATTAATGTACCACATGCTATTCTGTTTGGCTTGTGTAGACCAATATTATTAACATTAATAGAAATGAATGTAAGCTTTTGTTGTAACCAAATGTGTCATCGTATTGCAGTCTTTTAAGTATAGCCTTCAAATCGCTGTAATGTATGACTTCCTGAGGCTATAATTGCTTTAAATATTTATTATTTTCGCTATATTTTTGATTACAGGCAAGTTACAGTAAAGTGTGTAATTTATTTACCGCTCATGCTGCAGTCATGACATAGTTTTATGGGCCAAAACCCGGATATGAGTTAGCGTTTTAGCACTTTTGGTTTTTAGTTAAATGCCTGAAATAAGGTGTGCGGTTAACCCAAGCTCCCAAGATATTTTAGTGTTTTATTATGTGACACGAAACGCTGTGTTGCAAACAAGTTGCTTCATGGGACTAATGGTTGGGAACACTGTCAGAAAAAATGTGACCCTGGACCACAAAACCAGTCATAAGTGGCACGGGTATATTTGAAGCAATAGCCAACGATACATTGTATGGGTCAAAATGATCGATTTTTCTTTTATGCCAAAAATCATTAGGATATTAAGTAAAGATCATGTTCCATGAAGATACAGTTAGGTCCATAAATGTCTGGGAAGAGTCTCATTTTTTGTTATTTTAGCTGTGTACCAAAATATATTCCAGTTACAGTTATGCAGTGCACACTCTCAGCTTTATTTAGAGTGTATTCACATCCAGATTAGCTAAAGGGTTTAGGGATTACAGTTCTTAAATATTTTTCAAAGGACCAAACATAGTCGGACAGGTGAATCAAAAGCTGTTTTATGGACAGGTATGGGCTTTCCGCTAAATAATTTTAATTTGTTAAAGGTCTGGAGTTGATTCTATGTGTGGTCTTTGCATTTGGAAGCTGTTGCCGTGAACCCACATCATGCGGTTCAGGGAGATCTCCTTGCAAGGGAAACAGACCATAGTTAGATTTCAAAAACACCACCAATCCATCAGAAAGATCCCAGGAACATTACGAGTGATTTCAAAAACGAGTGATTTCATTACGAGTGATTTCGTCCCAGTACTTACCATTTTCTGCACATTAAGCTGGGAGAGGAGAAAGTAATTAGACACTTCAACACAAATCATGAATAAGCAATGCCAAACCATGATATACCAAAGCCGAATACCCAGCAGTTGTCATTTATAGACATTTTAATTAGGGAACACGAATGTAGAATGATTGACATCATTACTGATTGTTCTTGATCGTCCAGCTCTTGGGGCAGTATTATTTACCAAATGAACAACAGCCCTTGACGTAAAGTCCACAGTAATTGAGGGCTTAGAAACACCAGGAGGATGGATTAGCGTTATGAAATAATTCCTCACGATGTCAGAGGTGACACAGTGCAGATGAGCAATCAGAGATGCAATGTTAGCGGAGACAGAAAGGCTAAATGCTATGAGTGACGCTGGACTTTTGCTTTGAGCGTTGTCATTAGCCTATTGCTACAGGTCTGGCCTTTGCTTCTCTGCACATGCTGACCTCTGTTTTGTTCTGTACCAGGGCACTTGCTGTGTCACCTCCTTTCTATGTCTTTCTCCCACATTTTTTTTTTTGCAGGCTGCAGTCATTGTAGGCCACATCTGGGGCCTGTATCACTGTCACTAGATATTAAACACAAAGACTGTGGATGCTTTCTGTGGGTCAGAAACAGAGCCGTTAGTCGAGGATGTCTGTTTTTGTCCTTTATTCATCCATTGTTTTAGATCGTGATCTAGTTTCAAGCTGTATTTGTGTGTATAGATTTTCATTTGAAGAGTCCATTTGAAAAAAAATCATACAACTCTATATTTTTGTATTTTGTTATGTTTATATTGTTTTACTGTGTTATTATTACTTAATCAAAATAACCCAACTGCAGTGTGATTACTTGGAATGCACAAAAACAAAAACATGATTTTTGAACTTTTTTTGCAAATGAACTCTTATTTACACCAACTTTAAATTTTTGGCCCTCAAAACATGTCAGACTTTTAAAACATCTAAAAATTAGTGTTTTGCATTTTCTGTAGAAAATATGGATTTCTATAAAAAGCATACTGAATCATATTCCAGTAAATGAGACAACTGTGGATGAATTCTTGCCCCTTTCCAGCCCCAAATTCTATCTTGTTCAACCCTCTCCTGATACATGTTCTCTTTCTCTCTCTCGCCATAAGTCCCGCCGTGTTCTCTGATTGTTGTCTAATGAATAGGCTGTGTCTAAATGCAGAATTTCAGATGTACTCCAAGATAGTTTGAACATCTGGACCCAAAAAAGATAGCATCAGTGTCATTACAGAGCCTGTGATTGTATAACCAGTCCATCTGCATTACACACATTGCATGTGCGAAGGTGCAGACGTGCCGTTTGTAAGCTCTGGTTTATGTGAATAAAATGCACTCGCATTTTGGTTGATGTGCGTGTCTGTGCGCACATGTGCGAGCTGCTATGTGCAGCAGAGTGCAACAAAGCCACTACATCACTGTAATTAGTTTTGTCATTCTCTCTGCCCCACTCACTCACTCACTCACTGGATTTAATGTAATACAGAGCTCAGGCCAGGCCGGCCAGGCCATTAATGAGTCACACTGACACAGCCTGCAGGACCTCAGTGCTTTTTACTATCTATCCGCAGCCATGACATCAATTAATCACTCGTTAATCCTCCCCCTTACACCGGCCCTGCAGAGAGGGGGCTGTATATAATCAAAATTTTATTCGTGGATAAAGCGGAATGTAGTGAGCTAGGGAAAATTGACAGATAATGTAATGTATGCTGTAGAATATGTGTTTGATAAATCAGTAACTGAAAAATCTAAGTTGACGCTATTTACTTTACATTTTATTTTGTTTCTTATGTTATTGTGGGTGATTCATTGATCCAAACGTAAAAAAATAAAATTTATTTTTCTTCCACTGAAATGACTTTTCCGCTGGGGTAATTTAGGCTCCATGGGCTATTGGATTATGTTCAGCAAAAGCTGAATAGAAATTTAGCAATGTGGTACGGAATGCCCACTTTTCACGATTCAATCAATTTCAGATAAATAAAATTAGTCCCAGAATGTCCTGCTCAACATTTGTTCTCTCTTTATACAGTATATATATATCCTGTTTTACTTCGAAATACATCATACTGCTCAAATAAAACCACTTGTAAACCAGGATTCACATTCATCTTAAATCCGTCGTGACCAATTGTGGATTTTATTGTTAATTATGCACTTTAGGAAAAACCTAGATAAGCAGAGAACATTTCCTTAAAAAGCCGTTTTATGGTTTATTTTCCGGCGTGTATATCGGAGCGTCTCCTCCTCCACAGGGAGTGACTGAGGAGATCCAGGTGTTGGATGGACTTTGCATTAACAGGTGTTTCAGAGATCTTGGCCTTGTATGGAAAGAGTTGTCCACTGTGAATGTTGTGTTTATTCTCTCTGCCTCTCTCTCACTCACTCTCTCTCTCTTGATAAATGACACACTTTCATGGGGCTGACTTTCACAGTGCTGGAATTTCTCACAGCCGTTAGTCTTTGACATTTTGTTTCCTCTACAAAAAGAAGGGGAACATACTCTTATTTCCAGACGTCCCCTCATCCTATTGCGTGTAGCTTTTGGGATATCAAAATGTATGTGTAAAGGAGTACAGTATGTATGTATATTTAAGGGAGTTCAATTCATCATCCAATTATTTTTAAATACAGAAGTAAAGTTATACTATGTGAAGTAAGTATACTAATATCAATGTACTGGAAGTATATTTGTAAGTGTCTAATTTCAATAAAACTTGGGACTAAATTGCCCCACTTTTTAGTTTATAAAAGTATACTTTTAAATAGACTTTGAGTGTTGCAGTAGGAACATTTGAGTACACTGCTACTTTACAAATATGTTTTTTGTTTCTACTCCAACTATATGACAAGTGAACATATAGGTCTACATTTTTTAGTTTACGAAAGTACACGTTAAGTACACCCTCTGTAAACTAGTTGGTTTTCATACTGCAAGTTTACTTGTAAGTTTTCTTTAGTGAACTAAACATCAAAATTATAGTTGAATATTTATATATTTGTTTAACATTTTAAGTATACAGTACTACCATGTAACAAGTATATCTCAGTCAAAAGACTGAATACAAGTATAGGTCAAATATATTTAAAAGTTTCTGTCAGTATAAATCAAGTTTACTTGAGTGTAATTTTATGTATTTGAGAAGTATATAAAGTACATTTCTAGGTAGTGTGTAAAAAGTAGACTGAAAATAAACATATTCTTTTTTGTTTGATTGTTTAAAAGAAGTAAACTAATAGCACACATAAACTTTTTTTAGTAAAGGTCTGCAGTAGATAATGTGAAGAATCAAACATTGGCCTCCGTTGACTTTTATTTCATAAACACAAAACTGTGTTTGAGAAATATTTCTTTAAATATCTCATGTTTTATAGAAAAAAAGAGAGTCAAACAGGGTTTAAACCACATGTAGGTGAAATACTGTCGACAGAATTTTTATTTTGGGGTGAACTATCCCCAGTAAGCTCAATAATTCATACTGGTTGTAGTTTGTGAGATGCTACTCTGCTAAATTCTAGCTTGCCAAGCTAATCATCGTATAAAATAAACGTAATATACAGAGACAGCTATAATTAAGCCATTTGTAGGTTGATTCCCCTGAAAACTTAACCTTGTGGCTCTGTAATGCTATAAAAACATTGCTCTGTTTGCTCGAGCACCAGCACAACTCAGCAACACTGGTTCAAGCGATGCCATGATTTTTATAATAGTCATTATTTTTCCAATTACGTTTGGTAACGCTGGTGGTGCGTAAATTACACACTTCACCATTAGATTTATGCAAATTAAATCGATTTATTTGTTAGCAATACTGACAAAGGTGAAGTTGACATTACCATACAGTATAACATGGAGTGTAAGTTGAGGTGGCCATTTTGGATTAGAATTGAGTAACAGGCCTGTATAAAAGCTGTAGCACACCTCCAAGAAGCACACAAACTCAGCAACTTTTTTGAATTATGTGTGTAAAGTGCATACCATTGGATGTATAAAGTCTTGTCCAAATTGAAGGTCATTCAGATCTGAAGGAACTGCTGGCAAAACATTGCGTTGATCTTTGGGTGTCAACTTAACCCAAACACACAACTGTTGTAGGGTATATGTCATATAAAGTTGAAGACGCATTCATTCAGAAAATAAGCCGGCTCTCAAAACCAGCGTTTCAATTTCAAACACCCACAAAGTCCCACCCATCTCCAAAACAGGAGACTTTTTGGCCCCACGATCTTCCGTCAAATAGCTCTCCCCGCTGCGGTCAGAAAAGTGTTTCCCGCTGCTGACAGGCAGGATAGATGACCTCCATTATACGCAACTACAAATACATTCCAACAGCTGAAGGTGCTGTAAATTATCCCTCTGCAGCGACGGGAGAAGAAAAGAGGAGACGCAAAACAAAAGAGAAAACTCAAGAGTGAAGGTCTGATATTTCAAGCTGAATTCCCTCAGAGAGATGAATGGAGTCTTGTGTTTGTCTACACTAAAGGTTGTCCAACATTGAGAGTTATTGAGGGTTCTCTAATGACTGCAAACAGCAATACGGCAACTAATCAGACAAACGGAGACTCAGCTGTAACTGTACTTGTGTGTATAGCTATTTTTCATGTGGCTGAACGTGAAATAGGCGTCTCAAATGTAACTGCTTTATAATGGCTAACACTAAAACTTTTGTTGCAGTATATTTTATCCCCAGAGTCTGACTGGCTAACTTTACAGCTGTAGTTCTGTTCTTCAAAGGGCCCAGCTGCTGAATAGTGAATAGGTGTTAAAGTGCTCATGGTTGTGACATCATAACCATGAAGATTTCTGATGACCTGTTTTTGCAGTTTAGATTCCAAAAATGATCTGGAAAGAGCATTTGTGTGTGGCAAGTTTCGCATTCATTGTGGAGACAAAATTTCTGTTTCCCCAAACAACAAAACCTGACCGAAACACTTTGTAAAGACTTGTTTGTAATATATGACGTCTTGACCTCTTTGTGAAAGAATACAAATCTCTATATGTCACACACCCTGCAACACTATAAATGAACTTGAACCTCCGCAGCATCAATCCAATATAATTGCTCTGACGCCAGTCGAGACAACAGTTCTGTTTACAAGACACTTTTCTCTTATCTCTTCTTATTATCCTATTATTAATGGTCTGCTACACAAAAACACTTCCATACATTTTGAAGCATCAAATAGTCTCCTGGTAATATAGACCGTAAACATACACACTCAAGTGTCAAAGAAGAGCTAAAGTGGCTTTGTCAAACTAATGTGCAGAGTGTCGCACTGCTATGTCAAACATGATCATATCAAACACACACTCTTTACCCACAGGGCATTTCAATGTGGCAACTTGACAACACAACACAGAAACTCGAATCACTTGCTTAACAAGAATATCCCTCCAAATTTATGGGAAATGTGATGAAAGAACAGAACAAGAACTCTCCTGGTCGGATGGCCTTTGCCACTATAACCTGATTTTGGCACTTGTAATATTTTAATATTTTACGTAGAAAGTCATAGATACAGATCAAAGGCAGTCTCCAGAAAAGTGGTGTGTTTTAATTAAATTTAAAAGAGCTACCCGATGATTCTCAAAGGCAAAGCTATTAAAGAGGCTCATAAATGCTAGCGAAAAATATCGAATAAGCACTTTCCCTTAGGTTTTAAAAAGAATTAAAAAGTAATTATTTCAGCTCTTAAAAAACTGCAGTTACTTCAAGTCTACAGAACTGTTTATTTTGCTACTTGTCTCAAGGACTATCTCCGTACTGGTCAAAGGTCCAATTACACAAATTACAAATTACACTTTTTCTGTGGTTGTGCTGGTTTCAAGCGCAGTTTAACACTGTCATAAATTTGAATATTTTTTAATTCTATCTTCCAACCTTAAAGTGATATAGTTCAAAATTAAAATTCTGTCATCATTTACTCACCCTCTTGTCATTTCAAACCTGTATGACTTTCTTCCTTCCGCGGAAAACAAAAGAAGATATTTTAAAGAATGTTGTGAAATCGAACCCATTCACTTGCATTGGTTTTGTGTCCATGTGGTACAATAGAAGTAAATGTACCCTCGCTGTTCCCTTACCAACTTTCTTCAAAATATCATCTTTTGTGTTCTGCAAAAGAAAGGAAGTCATACAGGTTTGAAATGACTAGAGGGCGAGTTAATGATGACTGAATTTTCATTTTTGGGTGAACTATCTCTTTTGAGTAAGCTGTTGGGTAAAGTGAATGTCATAAAATCTGTCATATTTTGTATGTTGTCATGTTTTTGATGCATTATAAAATGTATTTGATACCATTTCTATATTTCTTTTATCTTTCAGTTTTTGCAGTTTTATATTTCATAATTGTTTTACAGTTGAATTAAATTTAATTGCAGATTCCCATTGTGACAACTTACCCCAAATAATGTGTCATCATGTCCAGCCATTGGGGCATGTTGTCACAAAAGCGTTTTCTTTCTTTCTGATCTCTGCTCTTGGATCTCAATTTGCAAGTAACCACAGTAGAAGACAGATTTGAATGAAACTGTCAGAAAGTGTGTGTTTGCTTCAGTGCTGAGTGTGATAATGACTCTTCCTCTAACAGACAGCTTGACAGACTCATCTCCTTTCACTCTCCTTACTCACTGTCCATCTCATGGGACCTCTGAAGACATGTATTAACGTTGCGTTCCGTTTGTCATTGGCCTTCAAACGACACATGGTAAAATAAAAATCACTGCTACGAACTGATATTACGTTCTTATAGTAATGCCTGCACAATTGTCATTCCCAATCAGTCGTTACATCTATAATGTGCTACAGCTATTGAAAGCAAACTGTGCCCGAACGAGCCCTGTCGGCAAGTGAAAAGACGACATTTTAAATCAATTCAAACAGATAAATTATAACATGTGGAAAAGCAGGAAAAGAAATACAGCCAAAATAAGAAGAGCTGAAAGAAAGAGTGAAAGCAGAAGCAATAATTAAGAAATACAGACAGGCTTTTAAATGTGATGGAGAGACCATAAATCCCGCTGTGTCTCTCCCTCTCTCCCTCACTCACTCTATCATCAGCACTGTGTAAGTTTTTAATCACACTGAAATGATTTATTTTAACGTCAGCCGTGTGTCACCCCACTTCCTTTCATTTTTCAAATTGTTTGTGTTTTTTTGCGATGATAAATTTATCTTCAGACAACCCCAATATGACTAATTAACTCTGAAATATAGGAACCAGATGTTCGGGTGAAGGAAGTTTCTACGCAGCAGCCAAGAGAACATGCCAATCTCTCTCTCTCTCTCTCTCTCTCTCAAACTCGTTTTTGTTAAGTGAAGCTCTTTTTGCTTTAATGTGTGACTTGTCGTACTCTGGTCCTGGTTAAATTTTTCTGGCTCTGCTGCATATCCTGCAGTTCACAGACACTTTCCTCTCACGTCCATCACCTCTCTCTCCCCGTCTCTCATCATCTTTTACCTAATAATCTTTCTCCATCTCTCCCAGACTACAAATTTCACCGAAGCATTCATAATTCCATCTAATTTACCACTAAGATCAAAACATTTACACTGAATGAACACGGCCTGTAAGGAAGACACAAATTACCGCTTCTGATCTCGAAGGCTTTAAAACTTTGTAAAATCACATATGTAGCATGTAGCAATTAAAACAAATAGTTTATTTGGACATGAACATGAAGTGCTAAGTTGAAAAGAGTGTTTTTGGGCAGCGCTGCCGGTGCAGTGTGTGTGTGTCTCTGTGCTAAAGCAGAGCGTGATGGCGTCAGGCCCCGAAGGGACGCGTTGCTCTGACACTCTGACAGCTTGCCATGAGTGACGTGTGATCCGTACAAATTTCAGGACTAATAAATCTACCTGTCAGTGTGGGGGACTTGAAAGGGCTGAGGCCCTCGGGCTGAGCTTTAACACAACTCGTGTTGATGAAATTCTGTAGGCTGGAGAATTATAGCTGTCAGAAAAACGCCCACGTCAAATCTTGAGCTTTTGGCTCACTTACTTTTTTTTTCTCTCTCTCTCCTTACTCTTGCTCTTTCAACACTCATATATCGCTCACATATCCCTCCCAACTATCGCCACAGCTAACTCGCCATGTATTCTCTCTCTCTTTCTTCTACTCTGTGTATAAAAAATGAGAGACAGGTTTTTTCATTGCTTGGTAACTATTATTACATCACTGACACCGTACAACCTGAGGCCTGCCGAGCTTCAGCACATAACACTGTTCCTAGCCGCTATTACTGCACTTAAAACGCACACAATCAGATTCCCAATAGTTTAGTTTCCCACACGGTTTATATTAAAATAATTAAAAGACAAAGTCTGGTTTTATCTAAAGATTTGGACAGAAACTGTCATTGTAACTGTGACGTGGTCTTTTACTTAGTTATGCAGGATCAAGTGATATTTTGCTTTTAGTATTTTTCTGTTACTGTCGGAAGATGGTCTCCTGTGAAGTTGTGGAAGATTTTTGTGTGTTTTTGTGGAGATACTTGACAAAGGTTGTTTTGGTGGCATGAAAGTATTTTTTTTTTGTCTACATGTCTAAGTTAGGTGTGTAAGTCACCAAATCCAACGTCATATTATTTCAATCTTTTAGCCTATAACATAGCAATAGTGTCAGCAATTCCTTTGGTTCCACACACAGCAGGGTTAGTTGTCACACAACTAACTTCAAGCGTCCAAAGATGAATCAAAATGCATAATGCTATTACAGTATCAGTGGAAATAATTGACAGCTGTTTTTTTCTCATAATTGTGCAGCCTCTCCTCACAAGTCTATGCAATCTATAATAGAAGAATAGATGTGTAGACATCTGTTATAGAAAGATGCACAAACCACCTCTAATACATAGACAAAATATTAAATTATTTTTGTTCAAATAGAATTAGAAATATAATTTTTCCACCTATGGGAAAATTGTAAACATGCAATACTGTATGTAACAGTATGTTCTGGAAATTTAAAGTATTCATTTTTAGCAGCGATGTGTATGTTGTTTGTGTGAAAATATAAGCAATCTAACAAAAAGATTTTTGGAATGAAATTGTTTATGTTCAAATAGAATTAGAAATATAATTTTTCCACCTATGGGGAAAATTGTAACATGCAGTACTGTATGTAACAATGTAACGGTATGTTCTGGAAATTTTAAGTATTCATTTGTCGCAGCGATGTGTATGTTGTTTGTGTGAAAATATAAGCAATATAATCTAACATAAAGATTTCTGGAATGATTCAGCCAAAACCAACATGCGTTGTGGCCCCGCTCCCTCCTATATATTATGCACTACGGGTCAAAAGTTCAGAAAAGTTTCTCATAATCCTTAAAGCCTTCAGATCTAAAAGTGTCTGCTTAAATGAATAAATAAATAAATTATATTACATAGGATTTTATTACTTGAAACATATTTTTCATAGTTTTCCATTTCTTTTATTTATTATGGTTACTATTGTTCTGAAATCATCATAAAGAAAAAGAGTATGTGATCCTAAACCTTTGACCGGAACTGTATACTCTATCTCTCTCTCTCTCTCTCTCTCTCTCTCTCTCTCTCTCTCACACACACACACACACACACACACACACACTGTCCTTGCATACAGCGGGTGATGTTGGTGTTATCTGTGTCTGGTGGCGTGGGAGCAGGTCTTGATCTCTTTTGTTGTGTGGGCCTGTAGGTGTACAGGACATGGAGATTCACTGTCAGCAGTCGAGGTTAAACGAGGGGAAGAGTGGGGGGGGGGGGTACTACTGAACGATTTTACTTTACTCTCTGCATATTCAATACTAATACATCAATAAATCACTCCCTCCATCCTGTCCCTTTCTCCTTCCTTGAAGGCTCGCAGTGTTAGATTTATTCCTGTTTGTCTTTTATTTTTGGCCATGTTTGCTTAGCGTCTTCTTTTCGCACACTCAGAGTGTCTGCAGGGCGATAACTCATGTTGTTTGGACACTTCTCTACTGGCGCTGTTTTTCCCGTAAACTACAGAGGGATATGAGGGCGCTTGTATTTACAGTGGGGAGTGAAGAGTTCAGTTGTGTGTGTGTACTAATAAATGTTAACTTCCTGTCTGCACAGCATTCTTGTGATCAATAAGATGACAGTCTCCCTTGTTTCATTTATGTGTTGGGCAGAAACGTTTGTCCATAGTGATTTACAGTGCCTTCAAGGCATATGCATCAGTTGGTGTACTCCCTGGGTTTGAACCCATAACCTTAGCATTGTGAAAGCAACGCGCCACCAGCTAAACTATAAAAACACTGGCCTAGTCAAACTCTTTCCATTCCTCTATAAGATACTGTACATGGAAAAAACTGTAATTTGACAGAATTTTACTGTTTTGAAATATGATCAAAACCCGTCAAATCACAAAAAAGACTGCAAATGTACAAGAAAATACATGTAATTTTTACGGTACATTTCTGCCACCCCAGCTGCCAGAGAGTTTCTCTTTTTTTTACATGATTTTTTACAGTGTAGGATCCTATTAGTTATATTTGTAATTTCTTTCCTGGTGTTATCGTCCCTGATGGAATTAAAGGTGGAAAAAATTGTGACCTGCCGCTAAAAGAAATCTGAATTCATTTATCTAAAAGACACCTCCTGTGCAATGAGTATTTATGATGTTTTCACAAAGCTGTTTCTGTAAAGTTTGACAATGACACTAAGTCTGGTTAACACGCCATTAACATCCTATACAAGTGTTTTCAAAATAGGAGTTTAGTCAAGTGTTATGAAAAGAATTCATCAAAACGATCGTCCACACCCCATTCAATAATAATGTCATCGGATAAAGAAAATGAGTAACTACTAGATTAAAGACTGATCCCGGTTATTCATTGATTGACCTCACCCCGTCATCAACAGTCTGTATTTCACAAAAAAAAAACTGTTCATGTCTCAATCCGTCAAAGTGTCATGCAGGGTGTGTCTGACAATGTGTGTGTGTTTGACAGAGTGTGTGATCTCAGAGACTTAACAGGGCTCAGGGTGAGGACCAAAAGTGCTGCGCTGCAAATCCCAGTGATAAAACGATCCCATCGTAGGTCTTAGTAAGTACACAAGATCTTTAAAGGCAAATTAATAAAACGGCGTGTGCGCACACATGCGCATGACTCTAAAATGATCCTTAACTACAACCAGACCTGTTGCAAATGTGATTTCCAAGCCTAATAGACTGAAACCTCACTGATGGCTCTGAGCAGCTGAAACCGCATTCCTCTGTTCCTCAGCCTGTTGACTCTTACATGAACTAGGGAGTTTGGCCCAGGGGCATGCAAGCATTTGTGTGTGTGTGCGTGTGTGTGTGTGTGTGTGCGTGTGTGTGTGTGTGTGTTTGTGTGTGTGTGACAGCAGGATCTAAACTAACAAACAGAACCAGGATCCTGGTCTCTCGCCCTTCTCTCTCTCTGTGTAGCCCTGCTGTTGACCTTTAAAGTCCTGCAGCAGTGGTCAAGGGCCAGAGCCCACCCCAGACCTCCACACCTGCCTGCTATTCTCACCTTTCACTTTTAATTCACCTTTGTGTCTCACAGGTACATGTGTGTGACAGACAAAATAAAGAAAGAGAGAAAGAAAGAAAGACAGACAGACAAACAGACAGATAGAAGGAAAAAAGAAAGATCTTTAAATAATTTTCAGATTGATTAGGAATTGTATCAAATGTTGATCAGTTTCCATAGTAACCAAATATTTGGATTTATTTTATTTATTAGTTTGTTTGTTATTCAAAATAAAAACGGTTTTCACTTTATTTTACAGTATGTGCACTTACAATACAAAATACTGGTAAAACGGTAAAATAAGGTACAAAAGAAAGTATAAGAATAGCGAAATGTATTTTATTTTACTTTACTTAATTTTATTATCATTTTATTAAATTATATTTTTATATTTAAATACATACATTTTGTTTATATATTATTATATTATATTTAACTATTTTTTAATCAAGTTCCAATGTAGAATTCTCTGATTTTACCACTTTCTATATATTTATTGCATAGGCAAAGTTAAAAGATCTAGGTGGGGGAGCAAGCCTAAATTTGTGAAAATTTGGCATTTAACATTTAAAAAAATAAATGAAATGAACACAATTAAAAAGACAATATTGAATATTTAAAGCCATTTTCATTTAAAGCTAATTAGAAAAGTTCCTCATATTAAAGAATCACCCACAATTCATGAACCGTACACAGTATGTAGACGTTTAAACATCCCACCATTGTTACAAAGAGAGCAGAATTTACAACTCATTTTCTCCCTAGTCCACCCACAGATAGACTCAATATTTTATTATCCAAAATAATAAAAATCAGAGCCTATGTCTGAGATCTCATGTCTCTGATCTCACAAACACAAACTGTGCATGGGAGTACGTGTGTGTTCAGAATGACAACCGAAGCATGGAGATGACCTCCAAATCACCCCTGTATCATGCCCACTCAATCATACCTGTCTCTTCACACACCTCCAACACTGTTTGGTAATGCAACAGGACAACACACACACACTGGAAAATCATACCGAGAAGAGAGAAAGTTAAGCCCCCTCCCACAGAGAAGTTCACACACACTCAAAGCCTCTCTCAGAGGGCTGTGTGTCTGACCCGGCCTGTCAGTTGTTATTCATTATTCATCAGGCAGATCAAAGGACGCCCAGCAGGAACTCTGAGGACCCTGACAAGAGGCAGTCTGTCCTCACTATTGACGGGTCATCTCTCTTCCCTTACTGACAAGGAATAGGAGTCACGGGAGCAGAGAGAGACACACAAACACACACACGCCCTTTCAAACCACCAAAACCAAAGTATGCGCAGATGCAGTATATAGAGCTAATGGAATTTGTCTAAACATACTGTACGGCTGTGTGTCGAGTGCTCGCGTTAGACGCTGACGCCGGTGTCTGTATCCGTTTAGTATGTATGAGAATCTGTGTGCGTACGTGTATTTTCATACGCTTGTGTGTTTTCGCCCCGTCTAAACAGTGACCCTTTCAGTGCGTGTCTGCGCGGCCCCCCTGCTGCATAGGAGGCATCAATTACAGCCTGCCGTCCGACTGCCACAGCCTTTAATTAATGAGCCCACAGCACACTCCACCACAGGCCTGGCCTTACCGTGAACTCGGCAGGAATTCAGGAACACACACAGGCCGAATACACACACAGATGCAGATGCACACAGACTCTCCTGAGTGAACCCCCCCACACAGACCGCCGCCTCCCCTGCTGACAAACGCTCCATTCGTCTGTCAGACTGATACACAGAAGCTTGTGGTCTGTGAAGGTCATCGGGTCATGGGACAGTTGTGGCTGAAATACAACTTCTGCTTCCCTTAGATCTCCCCGTGCTCTCGTGATGATCTCACCCCGACCTTAACTCAGGTTAACCAGCACTGCTGCATGGCCACGCATTGAGAGAAACGTTCATCTTTGACAAATTCAGTAGGGCTGTAAGCCAGTGTGAGAGAGTTTTGCTTTAGTTGACATACAGTAGTGACTTGGTCTTGCCAGCTTGGTTTTATAAATGTAAATTGTGTGTGTGTGGGGGGGGGGGGGGGTGTTAAAATATACTGTGGCCTGATATTTAGCAATACGGTATCAAAGATTGTAAGATCTGTAGGCCTATTATAAAGCAATGGCCTTTTGGAAAGAACTTCAAGACTCTCCTAGGGTTTTGAAAAAAAACAATTTTTCATAATTTTATGTAAAAAATTCAGCGCAATTTTTCAGTGACAGACCTATTCAATTTTTATTAATCTAATTAATGTACATAAAAAGGTTTTTTTAATCGAATAGAAGGTTACATTAAACCCTAAATGTTTTATTTACAAAAAAATGCTACTGATAATGTATTTATCTTAAATTAACATATAAAGGGTCCGGTAACCAGAGTCAGGTGTGGGGAGAATCAAGATGGCCGGTGGGGTGCGGTGACTGATGGGAAATGGAGTCCACGGGTTAAAAGTCCGGTGATTGTGAACAAGTATAACGGGGAGGTGGCTCTGGTGTGGGGGGGGGGGGGGTGCGTGGTTGACGTAGGCAGATCTTTCGATGAAATTGTGAAATGAGTTGAGTATTAGAAATGGACAAATGGGTAACAGATGGGTTAAAAACTTGTGAGACGTGAGTAATGTAAAGATGCACCAATACTAAATTTCTCATCCGATACGATAGCCGATTATTCAGAGTGATATATGACAATGCCGAAACTGATAGTATGGTGGTCACATTAAACTCTGAAGATGAAATTAATATTTCTTAACTTTCTGAATGTTATTAATTCATACTGGTGATATTTTTTAACATTTTCTATACACAGAGCACAAATTTATTGTCCTGTCCTCTTTTGATTGATTATTGGTTGTTTTTAAACTATCGGCCGATAGCGGATATCCGATACCAGTTATTGGCTGATATATTGGTGCATATCTACAATGATGTTTTGCTGCATGCCATCATTTCCCAGCAAAAATGTGAATTCTGTCATGAAACTGAATACTTTCCAGATGACATTGAAGACTGAAAAATAGTAATTTTATACAATTTATGTAAATGAAAGTTGATTAAAAAAAACCAAAATATGTTATCTGACATAAATAAATAAAAAATTGCTGTGGGGCCAGTAAAAATGTGAACAACTTTGAACCCTGATCAATGAGGTCTGACTGTATTTCAACAGTGTTCGTTTTTACCCCCTGCCTTTGACACACTCCACCCCCTTCTGTAACTCCAAAGGTTGGTACTGAGCATGACCCCTCTTTTATTATTCTAGTAGGACAGGAACTCTTAACAAGTCAGTGACTTTGTGTGTGCGCGCCTGTGTGTGCCTGCTCACTTGCGAGCACAGAAGACAACTTAAGAAAGTGATCTCATTTTAGAACAGTGACAAAAAGGAGAAACAGTCCCTAAAGCTACAAAGAACCCTGACGAAAACTTCCAAATTACTCTAGGTGACATTTGGACAACCTCACATGGGCAAACACCAAGAAAAAGTCTTAAAAACCAGGTAGAAAATGCTCCCAGTTTTTTTACGCCCAGCATATAAAAAGGAAGCCTGTTAAGTTATGGTCAGAGAGCGAGAGCGCATAAAGGTGACATTTCAACCATTATACTCGGCCTGCAAAATATTATCTTTATTAATGTGCGCAGGAATCAAGCTCTCCACGGCACTCTGGAGTATTTGAACAAATAGCTGTGTGAGAGCTCCAGGCAGTGAAATAAATAAAACAGTAACACGCTGCCTCCATATTTCATTTTACAGTCACCTCGGAGAGCTGAGGGGAGGTAGAGCTAAACAGCCAAGCCAAACACTTGGAAGTTTGCACACTCATAAATTAACAGCCTGACAGTTGAAAGCGCACTAACTAATTCATCACAAAAATCAATCCCTCTACCACAGGCCCGCTTTTTTTCTTCCTTTCATCATTTACATTTATTACAGAAAGCTGTCTTTCTCTTTCCAGCAGGGCTTTGGAGCCGAGATGGTCATTTTTGACAAAGCGATGTGGATGTTCTCGAAGATTTATCATAGTTTGCGCTGTACTGTGGGGATATTTCGCCATAATTTAACATAAGTGACTTAGAAGTGAAGGGAGGGATAGAGCTATAGATTAACCTCCAATGAAGATTTAAAGTCAAGACCGATTGCCGTAAGAGAAAAATAGTCTGTCCATTAACTCAACGAGTTGTTTTCGTTGTTTAAATCACAGAGTAGAAAAACTATAGCGGAGCTGATCGCGGCTGTGCTCGGGAGAGTGTTGGAATGAAATGTTATCAGTTATGACAAAACACAGGGAACTTGCGCGGCATCTCCTATTCATAAGTCCTGTTCACGCTGACAGTGGGGTGAAGCAGTTTTGGAGAATGTGGAGGTGTCTCACGGGTGATTCCGCACGTCACTACGATGGTTCGGAGATTGACATTAATACAGCTTGGCATCCGTCTACATGCAATGAAGACGGTTAGAGCGCTTGGTGGGGAAGGATGGCGGTGATACAGAGACCGGTACTGTTCTCCAGTCGAGCGCGAAACAAACCACTGTTGACATCCCTGTCACCAGCTCTCATTTCAACAGCGCAGTAGATGCCTATTAAAGAGGGTGAGGAAAAAATAAAGAAATTAAAGCGAACGAGACCGAAGGTTAGTGCGTCGACCCGATCAAAGATGCTATCTAGGGAGCTTTGACTAACAAGTCATTCAGAGAGAAATGCGTTTGAGATCAAAACACGCTGAAGGATCTGACAACTCTCGCTTTGAACCACACAAACGCATCAACACACGCACACATCCCTCGCTTCACGTAAAGTTAAGTGGAGTTTTAATGGGAATAAAGCGTATGAGAGATGACAGACAGCATATTTTCATAAAATCTTCCTCGTTGGCTTGTAGTTCAATGGCAGACGGCCTGTCAGCAAACTGTCTCTTTAGTTTAGCAGTCAAGTGCTGGGTGGATATGTTTGTAGCAACCTCTCAAAATGAAGGGATTGAAAAGTGGAAAGAGAGAGAAAACGAGAGATGAAGTGTAACTAAGATATTATTATCGATGCCAAACAGCAAGTATGAGGCCTTTCTTTTTTATTACTGGAACTGTAACTTAAGCCAAGGTGCTCGGAGCTACACGCGTCACGAAGAGTTTGAGTAAGTGACTTTGACGAGGTGGCCTGCCGCCAAGGCGGTAAGCCCACACACACACTCGCATACACACGTACACCATGAACATTATGCTCCACTTCACCTTTAGTTTGCAGCTATGAAACCCTCCTGTCCCCGAACCACAAGAAACACTTGTTTTGTTCTCTGAAAGATCACAAACGCTCGCTAAGTAAAAATCAACCCTATGACGAAGCATGCGCAGAAACAAGCAAGTACACTCATCACAGTTTGACCTTATGAATAAAACATGTAGCGGGCAGTGACACACAAAGCATTAATGTCCTGTGTGACATGGTGCGTTGTTCACGGGTGTACTGAAATCTGACCCTGTGACGTGCACAGCACGGCGAAGAAAAATGAATACGGTTAAAAGAGCTCTCTCATGACTAATGACTAAAATGGCTGAGGAAAATTGCCCATACCATTCAGTTGCCAACTTTTCCTGCTAGGAAGCCAAGCGTGACACCAACAAGCTGGTATTAAGAATTGAATGAGTATGAATCAGTTTATTCTTTCAGGGTAAATTATGAAGATGTTAAGATATTTAATATGTGATTATATAGCTTTCTAATTGACTAGGTGCAATACAATACAATACAATACATACAGGCTTTGTATGTATGATTACACTCAAATGAAATTACCAACATGTCAAGTCAAATCTATTAAAAAATAGTTCACTAAATTGTCACAAAAAATGTCCATGTATACGTGTATTGTAAATCATATTATAGATTTCAACCTGGTCTCATGGGAATTCGTAAATATTTTACGAGGTGGCTAATTCGTATGCATTCATACAATGTGAATTGTACAAAAACATACGATTATTAGAAAAAGCAATACTGAAGCCCCAAACCTAACCCCACCCCAAAACCTAATGCCACTAGTGCAAATGCAGATCGTAGTAAAATCTACGAATACGATCGTACGAATTTATGCAAATTCGCCACCTCGTAAAATTGTAACAAACTCCTGTGAGATTGTGTTGTAAATGATTATCAAAGCATGAATCACAGTCACTTAAAATGCTGATAATTTCTAAAAAACAAATTTAGACACTAAAATCGCTCACAGCAACACGATTGTAACTTCTGTTACTCGGCTACACAGAAGATGGATCACGTAAGCACCAATGCCATCTCTCTCAACGGCAGCCGCCACAGTGTTGCTTCTCATTTGCATAAAGTAAACGTTTTTATTCTTTTTTTCAATTGTATTCTATTTTTACATTTTACATGACTAACCAGTGCTCACTGACAATGAATGACTACTCATTGTATTGTTTCTAAGCATCTGATCCAGAGCCTGCGTGTGAGCATGTGCTTGATGGAGTGAACGTGAAGAGGGAGAATGATGGATAGCATTCATTTTCTTTTATTAGGGATTTTGGGTTGTGAGCTTTGGCTGTTCAGAAAGAGAGAGAGAGAGAGAGAGAGAGAGAGAGAGAGAGAGAGAGCAGGTCATTCCAGTGGAGCGTTTAACATGTTATTGGGGAAAAAATGGGGGAGGAGGACTAAGCAAAGCTAGACCGCTGGCAAACACAGGCCATCTCCATAGCTGTTGACACGTTTTTAAACAGCGCCGAAGAATAACTGTAATTTCTGAATACTGAAGGATTTGCTCTGTTTGGCAGAACAATGCTTTTCTTTTTGGACTGTAAATGCACTCTCAGTTCAAAGGACGCCATGCAAACATTACTCACTTCTTTCTCTTCAAAACCAATGTTATACCAGCTCAAAAAGACTGAAGAACACTAAAAAAAGTTTTTATTTTGTTAGATTGTTGCTTGGCGGTTAGAAGTAGAGATATTACTAACTTTAAGAACCTGTGCACAGTTAATTATTTTCTGTAGAAACAGAAAGTCTGAGCAGAATATATTGGAGAGTCCGCCCCTTTTATAAATAGCTAAGAGGCTTTTGTAACATCGCAACCATATCTTTGCTCTCCAGTAACAAGCTTAGTTTTACAACAAGTAATTTTATCTCGACAAACAACTTTTTGAAACTTTATAAAAAGTTCAAATATCGTATTCATATAAATACCATCAATATAATAATTATTCATAATGGTAAATAATGTATTGCCATATTACCATCTGATATCACCCTATTCCATTTCTTTCTTTCTTTCTTTCTTTCTTTTGTTCGTTCTTTCTTTCACCCAATTGAAAATGCAGTTCTGTCCTGCCAAATATAATAACCCCTCTCTTTATTTACCCTGCCCCACTTTATACTTTTGCTATTTTTCAATGTCAGCTGTGGACTTTTGAAGAATATTTATTGGGTTTCCTGCTGGACTTTACAGCAATAGGCATTCTTCCTGCCTCGCTCTCTCATTTCTCTCTCTCTCTCTCTTTCTTTCCTTTTCTCTCCATTGTACTTTCTAACAGGTGTGACAGCCATAGTTCATTGGCTTTTATTGCTGTTTTTCCTCAGAATTGTTCCGTTTTTGATGGATCTCCAACCCTGTTAACACAAAGCCGAGTACAGGCCAAACCGGGCGACCCCGAGTAATCCAAAGTAATTCCATTTAACTCCAAAACATTCATAATACACCCTGGCGTCACCCGCTCTTTCGAATCCCGGCGTTCTTGTTTCTTGTCCGGCAGCCAGCGCTCTGCCGGTCCCTGCACATGTGTTTGTGATCACACAGCCAGAGTTTTGATTCAACATTAGCATCATAGCCAGGCTTTCTTAAGCATGAAACATTCAAATGTAAACTCTGGTGGCTAAAAAGCCCTTTCGCTCCTTTTTTGTGGTAATATGTTTGGCGTAGCAGGTCCAGATCTTTCCCTCAGAGAGCTGTGAGTGTAGGCAGGGAGTGCCATACGGCCGTAATCACATTACCGATGCCATATTGTGTGTCGAGCTGTCAGAGTTCATTTGAACCTCTGCCTCATGGGGTTCGGGCATTTCTTTTATTTACATTTCTGTTTTGATGTAGGGTAGATAACAGCGGTGAAGCGTGTGCGTGTGTATGTGTGACATCGAGTATGGCAGAAGACTGTAAGTTTGTGATTAGTGTCGGTGGTTAGGGGCCAGTTTGCGTAACCTCTCTTTACTCGGGGGCACGTCTGAAGTCATTGCGCTTTCTGGGCTGAAACTCCGTCAGGAGGTTGAAGTCTGTCTATTTGTCAGTCCGCATGCACCTCATTTACTCCAGAGGTAGGGAGCAAAGAAAATTACGGAAAAGAGAGAAGTCTTACTGTATTCTTCTCAAAGCAGAGCTTGAAAATCGACCTGTCTTTGCTGTCTCTTCCTGTTTTATTTTCCCGGTTGATCAGTAAGGTTGTGGAAATAAAGTGTGTGTTATATGTTCTGCATATATCATGTAGCAGAGGTGAAGTATGAGGGTAATACTGTGTGTGCGTGTGTATGGGTAGTTGATGGTAAATGTATTTGGGATTTGTCGTGACATGCTATGCTACATTTTAAATGGTTCAAACAGCATTTGCTAATTATTTTATATTAATTATGCATGCAGGTTTATGGCCAGATTTATGAACAAATGTGGTGAGTGAGTGACTAAATGGACTACAGGATGGATACAAATGGTCTTTTATTCGGTAATATAACAATAAAATAATATAATAATAATCAGGGGCGGTTCTAGGGTGACTGGAGATCCAGGGCTTAGCCCATAGACATCCATAAATGTGTCAGAATACACATTTAGCATCTAAAAATGTGTGGAAAGCGTGAACTCGCCGCATTCTCGTATTTTCAAAGTGCAAGGGGGCTTGCGCTGTTGTGGCGACTGCTGCTTCTAAGCCACCATGAGTTGCGCTCGTCAGGAAGGTTCCTGCAAAGGATAGATTTCAGCACTGACGCGCTAGGAATAAAGAGCATGCCACACCACATGTGCATCGCGACCGTGTTGCTCTCCATTTGAACGCTTGCAGTGCGTCTACATTTAAAATAACGAACTTCTACATGCAAAAGACGCAAAATGTAAATGGCCCCTAAGTTATTCATACAGGGCATGGTAATAAAAACATTCGGGGCTTTACTGAAAACTTTTGGGGCTTCAGCCCCCTTAGCCCACCCCTAGCGCTGCCCCTGATAATAATAAAATAAAAATGGTCTTAAAAATTGATATAATATAATATAATGTAATATAATAATAAACAAAAATGTATATATACAGTATACTGTATGTATGCTTGTTAAAAGTTAACTAGGTTAATAGGAAATGACAAGGCTGAATTAGTCATGGTTTTTTCCTCAGTAATTGTGTCATTTGATGTAAGTGTAGCTCTTTATAGAAACTGCGCCAGAATGTCCACACACACGCACATAAACGTATTAATCATCAGAGAGGTAAAAAAAAATGCAACAACAATTTTACAACAGGTAGAAAAAAATGTTTGCTCAAGCCGTATATAAAGCAACTCAGCAGCTCTGGGCGAAAGAGGAGATTAAATTTTTTACAAGCCACTTGAATTTATGGAGGCTTATAAATATGCGCACATGTGCAATGTGTAGTGACTTATTGGCATTGGCAGGTCACATTAATATGTCACATTAAAGCAGCAAGGCCGTTGACAGGTGCTGTTTGACCCCCATCAGAGCACACACATATGCATATGCACACGCACACACCTCAATTTGACTCTTTTTCCTTTTCCGTTTCCCCTCCCTCGCCAAAACACATTCTCACGCATACATTTTTCACACACATAAGCGTACATTGTAGAGACACACACAGATTGTTTGAATCACCCGTGAAAGATCCAAACCACAGGAGTTCAGCAAAATGAAAAAAAGATGATTAAAATGGGGGGCAAACTCATGAGTGATTCAGTCCGAATTAACACAACACAGAGGCAGGTCACACTTCAGCAGATACTTGTCAATACAGAGGTACACTCAAGTGGAACATTGGCCACTTGAATGCTCTTGTGTTAAGCCGGAGGGGGTTCGAGAGAAAGAAAGGAAGAAAGAATGAGAGACACAGAAAGAGAAAAAGAAAGAAAAAAGAAAAGAGAGAGACATCAAAGGCCGTGTTCCAGTCAGAGACCCCACGCAGACAGTGGCAGGTCCTCATCAGACAGGCCCCCTCATGAGTTCCCCCACCAGCAGCGAGCTGCTCTGCTTATCAAAGTGCCACAGAGCTATAGAAGAGCACTGAAGCAATGCTCAACACACACACACACACACACACACACACACATACACACACACACCTCAAATCCTTAAATAAGGCTGATTATCTTGGACCTCACCCTTCAGCGCTTTTTCCTCCCCTCATCCCCAGCTCCCCAAAACACACCCACACGAATCTATTTGTCTCTTTTCTTCTCTTTTTATTGTCTTTTATTTCTCTCATTTTGATGGGGATGGTCAAGGGGTTGCAGGAAATGATTTGCACTGATAAACAATGCAGGCCAGATTCAACGTATTGGAGAATATGTGCCAACGGCTACACTAAAGGTGAGTAAATAACAACATCTCTGGTCTGATCCGGTTCCTCCGAATGTGACGAGACTTTTGGCAATAAATTGCTAGCACAAAGAGTATAAGAAGGGACCCTCCCATCTGACCCTCCCAGCATCCGTTTTGTTGTGTCATTAGCACCGGTGTTGTTTCCTACGCCTTTGACTGGTAGCTTGTAATTGCAGGTCTAGTTATTTTCCTGCAGTCTCTCGGTAATCTGAAGAGAGCAGTTTTACAAGCTCTCCCCCCTCTCTTGTCCTCTAGTGATCAAAGCCTCCCTTTCACAGATACATTTCCCCATCAGACAATACCTCCTCACAAGCTGCTGTCAGCTCATCTTCTTTTCTTTAATTTCATCTTTTAAGTTTTTTTTCATCTCGCTTTCTTTTTAATCCTCATTCCCCTGCCTCTCTCTCTATTCTCCTCCTTTGTATGCGCTGTCAAGCGTGACAGGTTGTAGCTGGGAGGGACGCGTGTGGAGAGAAAGGTAGAAGCAAATTTACAACAGGACGCCACCTGGCCTTGCCTCGCTAGGGCTGTCAATCACAAATACACACAAACACATGAACAGTTGGGTTTAAAAGACATTTTAGAAATTCTAATACAATTAAACTTTATTTCTTGGTAACCATGACCATGTTTGTAAAGTCAGTTTGTAAAATACAACATGAAAAATTGGATAATATTTCTATGCAACTTTTCTTTTATATTAAAGGGACAGTTCACCAAAAAATGAAAATTCTGTCATCATTTACTCCTCCCTCGAGTTGTTCCAAATCTGTTTTTTTGGGGGGATGAACACAGAGAAAGATATTTGGAAGAATGCTCGTAACCAAACAGTTCTTAGCCACCATTGACTACCATAGAAGGAATAATTCCTCAAAATATCTTTTGTGCTCAACAGAATAAAGAAATTGATAAAGCATTTTTCCTATTATGGTAGTCGATGGTGGGCAAGAACTGTTTGGTTACGAGAATTCTTCCAAATACATTTCTCTGTGTTCATCAGAACAAAGACATTTATAGGCTACAGATTTAGAACAATTGAGGGTGAGTAAATGAAGAAAGAATTTTCATTTTTGGGTGATGGAAAATAAAAATACTTTTTTATGCACCATTGTGTATATTTGCACACATGCACAACATTCTGAGCAGATCTGTTGCACTTTTACATCGGCATCAACAAACAGGCCTGAGCTACGTATCTGATCTCCCTTTCCTGTTGCATAACGCATATTGTGTTTTTCACGATCACCATGGCGATAGTCTAGGGTGAAACCCGAGTGTCACTGTTGCGCTCTGAGCGGTGACAGTCACCGCGGTAACTCAAAGTGACGAATGGCTGCCACAGTGCATTGATGGACTCGAGATGATAGACAGTCACTGACACAAGCGCTCAGGACACGGCTGCTGACATCACGCTGTCGCTCGAGGGGTACCAATGGGCTCCTGTGAAACCTGAGGACCTCTGTCGATCGCATCGCATACACACATGCACGCAAGGCTCCAGGCTTTAATCCAGGAGCTCAAACAAGAAGAGTTTTAAACTAGGGAGAAACGAGAGAAAAGAAAAAGGAGAGCGTATCGTTTCGGTCCGAGGAGAAGTGGGAACAATAAATGAAAGGGAGAGTGAATAGAGGAGAGTTGTGCCCTAAGGGTGAGGATTGGACAGGAGGAACATTAACTTTCTTTCCTTCATCCGCCTTCTCTTTTGTTCTCTTTCTCACGTCTGATGATTGACAGCATGGAGAGAGAGAAAGAGAGAAGAAAAAGAGAGGGAATGTTTTGCTCATATACCGTATGTAAGAAGTATACATTTGTTATTGGGTCGCCTCTGTAGCATGTAGTTTATCTCAAGAGAGAAGAAGTAATGATTGAAACCAAGTAAACTATATTTTTCCAGAGGTCAAACTTCTGTGCAATATATTCAACATGCTTTTGCTCTGTTAGCTTTGTTAAAGGGATAGTTGACCCAAAAATGAAATGTCGGTCATCATTAATCACCCTCTCGCCATTTCAATACAATTGTCATTTTCTGGAGAACACAAAAGAAAATAATTTTAAGAATGTTGGTAACCGAACCACAGTGGTACCAATTGAGTTGCATTCGTTTTGTATCCTTCCATTCGGAGTGAATGGGTACCGCCGTTGTTTGGTTGCCAACATTCTTAAAAATATCTTCTTTTGTGTTTTGCAGAAAAGAGAAAGCCATATAGGTTTGAAATGACAAGAGGGTGGAGTAAATGCTGACAGAATTTTCATTTTTAGGTGAACTATCCCTTGAACCCAATTGGACGCTATACAATTACTGTTTTCCAGTACAATTCCAAAACATAAAAATCTAATAATTCAAATCAAAATCAAGGCAAAATTATAGATAATATGACAGAATATAATCAGAGAATATATGAATCAAGTTTATTTTTCTTAACAACGTTAAGAAAACGTCTTAACACGTTTCTGATTCTTAAGCATAAAACAAATAAATAAATGATCTATTCTCTGAAAAAAGTTGTTTTACTCTACACTCTTTTGGCAGTGGTCACCCCCCCACCAAAAAAACAATTCTGACATAATTTACTCATCCTATTGTCATTTCAAACCTGTATGACTTTATTTCTTCCGCAGAACACAAAAGAAGATATGTTGAAGAAAGTTGGTGACCGAACAGCACTGGCCCCATCTACTTCTATTGTATTGACACAAAACCAATGCAAGTGAATGGGGGCCAGTTAACGACATTCTTCAAAGTATCTTCTTTTGTGTGTTGCAGAAGAAAGAAAGTCATACAGGTTTGAAATGACAAGAGGGTGAGTAAATGATGACAGAATTTTTGGATGAAGTCTCACTTTAACACAAGGGCAACCACTGTGCTGTCACTTAAAAGTAAACCCTAGATGACCCACAGTTTCTGCACGATTCAAGGCCTGCATGAGTTTGCTTTTTAACATAACAGAGATGATGTGATCTTCTGCAGTCTGGAGTCCAGATGACCCGCACCACAGTTAATACGTAATTCATGCGTGAAGTTGTGATTTATATCCTGAGCCCTTTGACATACATATCCCATTTTGTACCTCCTCTTCTCCTGACCCCATTCACATAAACTAGAGTAAAGCCCACACTGACTCAGCCTTGCATGCTCATGTCATCTACACCATCAGCTGCTTTACCCCCCCCCCAGTTCACACATTAGTTTAACATATCTGTGTCAGCCCTCCATCACCCATGCACACGTACGCACCAAAAACAAACCGCTTGCGGCAAACACGTGACCCGGCGATCACCGCATACCTCTCCTCCTGCAGCTGTCCGCTATAAACCCGCACCTCCTCTTCAAAGGTCTTGAGTGCTGGGATTCACAGCTTTATAAATGTGTGTGCTGACTTTGATGAGCGCAGGCGTCCCATTTAGCAGCTCTCTTTAAAACTCCCATAGACGGCCGCCCACTGTGTCAGGATGAGGATATTAGCCTGTCAATGAGGTGTAAACTTTGTCACAATGCTACAGTTGGCTTCAAGAGAACATTTAAGGGGAAGGATGGAGCTACTCAAGGTTGCTTCACACATAACATCCCACCTCCGTGAGGAAACGGATATGATGTTATGGCCCTGTAACATTCCGTACCACCTAAGCTGCGGTCATTGCATTTCCGCGTCGCTTTCTTTTGTTGTACAAATACGGATCGTCATTTATCTCCCGGTTCTTTGTAGATCAAACCTTGATGCCGCAATGTCACGAACCTCATATGAATGGCATGAACTCCAGCCAATGCTCATAAATATAAAGCTTGTAATCGGATCCACATTAGCGAGAGAAGAGGTTCCAAGTTGTGCGAGGTTTTATTCACTGGGAACGTTTCGTGCGATTTCTACTAGTGCCAGCAGCCGTTTCTGTGATGTTTGTGCATGGATACAATCTGTCCATACAAACATTATCTTGTCTTCCACAGGCTCCTGCTATCATCCGTTCTGATCTAAAGCATTCGCTCAAAAATGGAGAGAACTTCTCCGGACAGACGTAACGTAAATCTGGCTAAATCCACACATGCAGCAAATTACCCATCCTGACAGCAGCAGTCAATCCAGGATATTTCGTTTCTTACTTCTGAGCAGAGAGTACACAATGACAAAGTGTCTGAGGGGATAAATAAGGAAACCCAGAAAAGGGCCAAAAATGCTCTCCTTCCCCTCACTCACCCCAATCTCTCTTCTTCTTCTCTGTCAAACCAATGCCACCAAATCTGTTTTGCTGGCACATCACACAGCGCACTGTATATAATCCCTGGCAGTTTAATGGCAAGCCCTCTCTTTCATTTAATCTTCCCACATGTGAGCAGTGTTTGTAGATAGAATCTGCCTGCAGACGGAGATCAACACATACTTCCACACGCATACACACACACACGTTTCGGGAAGAGGAACCGTGACAATAATGCCCCCATACGGGCCCTGTCACCAAGGAAAGTTCAGTTCCACCCAAAACATTAAGAATTAAACCTTGTATTACACTGTAGATGTGTATTCAGAACAGCTTTTAGATGCAACAGGAAGTGTGACGTACAACATTTATCAAGACCATATCAAGACCATCTGGCGAAGCTCAGAAAAGATAAATGATGGCATTACACCTCGATGGGACATCTTACATATTTTCTCCAACTGCCAAACTGATATGTCATAGTGATGCATTTATACAGAAAAATATATGGGAATTTACTGGAAAATGTAATGCAATATATAAATACATTTCTATTTTGGAACCAAGTGCTTATATTTCTCAATATTTTAAAGCTGCAATTCCTTATGTATTACTCAATATATTGTAATACATTAACCATGTATTCTCAATATATATTCAGTATGAAATGATTCAATATATTGACATTTAATTCATAGGAAAATATATTTTCTTTGTGTAAGGGAAAACTCAGCCAAAGACTTCCCTCTGACTAAAATAATGCACCACATGCTACACTACACTTCATATAACAGAACCCAAATTAGCATCTGAATGTGTGCTTTAGTCTACCATAAACATGCGCAAAACTGAAATCAATCATTCCGTTGTGATTTAAATCTGGTTAAAATATTTTTTCTAGTGAATTAAAGAAAGGTGGGGGTGTAGGTGTAGGTGAAAATGTGGATAGAGGTTTCACGAAGCACTAAAGAAAGCAAAAGTTAACAAAGAGAAAAGGATTAAGCGCATCCTCGGTAGAGAAAAGAAAAGAGGGAATTGGTGGAGGAGTCGAACGGTGGGAAGAAGAGGAGATAAGGAGGTGGATAGACTGTCTTTGCTCTACCCTGTGGGAAGAGATTTGGGTGGAGAACCTCCCTCATATTCACAACACGGGGAGCAGTGTGTGTGCGTGTGCACTTTTCCCCTGCTGTGTGTGTGTGTGTGAGAGTATGTGAGCATGTGTGCATTTTAGATCTACAGAGAAATGTGATTTATATTTTGGAACTTTGATCTCCTAAAAGGCTTTGAGATTTACACAACAATAATTCTTCTTGGCCAGCGCTGAGATAAATGATGTGCCTATGGCAGAAGTCCAGAGCAGATTTTAATAGACTGTAGGGAGAAGGACTGGAAACACTGCAAGACTTTCACCCTACATGTATTTGACAGGCTCACACAGACTGCAACACACATTGAAAAGAGTCAAGAGGTTAAAACAGTGTATAAATATCATTGGTAATAAAAGCGAGGGCAGGGAGACTGCCGAAAAACATTATGGACATCCTGTCTTTCTCATCACTGCTTTAATGTTAGCCAGTTACGGGCCTCGTGTTTCTCTTGTTTAATAAATGTTAATGGCTACGAATGATAGGTTTAGCTGTGTTTGTGGAAGGAAGACGAGGTCGTATGTTGTAAACCTGATGGGTTTTTTTAAGTATAAGAAGGACAAATGGCTTTTACATGTTGACTGAAGACAGGAAGGGAAGCTATTGAGGTGAACAGAATGAGATGGATCAGCATCTGGTCGAAACATTTACGTTTCTCAGAGCTTTGGCCAGTGAATGTGCTTAAAATATTATTGTGGGTCACATGAGTTCGCCTGTCTTCAAATTCTTTTTAAGAGCGCTGAATTTAATGAACAACTTGTCAGCTGTTAATGATATTCTGTGAGTTTGCATAAGTCTCTATTTTATCTTATTTTTGTGCTGAGAAATATATGCACTGTAAAAAAAAAGATTTTGAGTTTTTCCATGTATAATGTAAAAAAACGTAATGTAATGTAATTTTTGTAATTTTGCATGTTTTTTTTTCCGATTTTTTATGTATTTTTAAAATGGCAGCGGCTATTTGCACTAAGTTTAAATAGCAGTAGGTTCTGTTTACAGTAAGTGAAAATAGCAGCATTTCTTAGTGATATGCTATTTTACACTAACCGAAAATAGCTGTATTTTCTTTGGATTAAGTAGAAATAGTAATTAGATGCTATTGGTACTTATAAATAGTTAATGTTACTATTTGCACCTCAGTATTTTTGAGCATTAAACATTATGCGTGTAAATCATAAAGGGTAAATTATGAGTGTAAATCATTATATTTAAAAAAATGAAAATGATGGCAACTTATTGAGATATTAAAGCCCTACACCTACCCCTAACCTTACCCTAAACCTAAACTTTATGAATAAAAATGAATTTTAAGTCTTAAATCAATTTTATTGAAAACAAATGCCTTTATGATCTGCATTGTGATAGAAAACGGTAAAAGACCATTCAGCGAGAGGTGGATTAGAACCCCGGTGTCCTGTGCCAAAGCTATACAGTCTTTACACGTTACGCCACTGGAGTTGCAGTTTGAAATGGCATGTTCTTACACTTTCTCTATTCCAATGACATATTGGTGGGCGGAGCTTGTGCAAATAGTCTCTGCCAACAAGGCGGGCTATTTGTACTCGTTGTAAATAGACACTCCGTTTTAAAATATGGTCAAAAAACGTACAATTACAGAAAAAGATTGCAAATTAACAAGAAAAATGGGGAAAACATGTAATTGTATGGGGAAAAACTGTTATTTTATGGTTTATTTCTGGCGCCCCAGCAGCAGAAAAAAACTTTTTCTACTGGATTTTTTACAGTGTGTTATCTAATCTACATTTCCAGACCTCTTTCCACCTTTTTCGCCACTGAATTTATGACGTTTAAATAAATAAAGTGCCCAAAAATGTTGTTCTCAAAAGACATTGTGAAACCTTTAGCAATAATCTGTTTAGGTCACAAATATCACAAGTATCTATTTTTGACACATACACTCCAAGTCCTAAGACAGGCAAGTGTGAAAAAGGCAGAAAAGGCAGAGGGCGCTATAAATGAAGACAGAGAGAACACATGTTCGAGCCTTTTGTCTTTTCATGTGTAATTTGTGCTCTCTTTCACCTTTCACCGAGGGTCTGATTCTGTCAGGAGAGGAATGCTCTCCAGCAGCTCTCTGAGAATGGATGACTGACAGGCAGCCCTGGGTTTGGTTTCAATAACACCGAGCACAAACACTGTAAATTTACAGCTACGGATGACTCTCTGAAAAGATCACCCAAATCTCAGCAGTCATAACTCATTCTCTGTCTCTCTCTTTCTCCACCTCTCTCTCTCTGTGTAGCAGCTGGTTGTACTCAGCATCGGGCCTGACACGGCACTTTGAAATAGCAATCAATGCCTTTATACTGCAGGGAGGACTCGTAAAAGTGTCACGGCCGGGATATACGGCACCGTATTTCATCGCTTTTCTCTATTTTTAAACGCTGAGTTATGGCGGTGGAAATGTGTACCTATTAAAGGTGATATGATGTATTCTCTGCCTTGTTCTGAGGCTCATTTATCAAGTGAAGACCGAAAAGAAAACTGCACCCACTTCTTCACCCTCATCCCTCCTCCTCCTCCTCCAGTTCTAGCGGCCTGTCGAGGGTAATTTATAGTGCGCAGGCAGTGTAACCTCCTGGCAGGCTTTGTGGAAGAAGCTTGTGCTCCTTCTCGCTTGGCAACTAATAACCTTTTATAAGGCTCAAACTTGGCCAGGCCATTGGGCACTGGAGACGAATCTAGACGAGACCAGAAGAGTAAAATGCGATCAAGACTGCGTTTTCTCTCCACAGAAAAACAAAATGAAGTGAATCATGGAAAACGGGGGAATCGTGTCTAAACTAAGCAGCAAAAACAATCAATAAGTGCCGCCTTGATCGGAGGGAGAGGGGGTGATTTTAGCACGACATTGTTTGATGATTTGCTTCTTGTTTGTGTGATTTAGTGTTGTGGAGAATGGGAGGAAGGAGGGTTTAACGGTAGCAATATTGCAAGAGTAAGCTAAAGAAGTACTGTATTTCACGGTTGTTAGCTGACCTTCAATGCAACATCTGGAATAAATGGATGCACGTTCGCAGAGAACTAATACTTTGAGTGGGACATTACCACACGTACAGTGTATGAAATTTAGCATCATTTAGTGGTGAGGATGCGAATTGCAACCAACGCCTCACTCCACCCCCTCCCTCCCTTTCGAAGCACTACTGTGGCTGACACAGGACTAAAGCCTCGTTCACATTACAAGCGACAAAGCGACATGATCCCATTCATTTCAATGGAGAGCTGGCGACCTCCGGCGACACGAGCAGTCGCAACCGTTGGCGACCGGATGGGTGTGTCTAGCGACGCAACAAAGTTGAGAAATCTTCAACTTCATGCAAATGAAGAGCGACTTTCAGAAGCGACAGCCAATAGGAAGATGGTAGAGCTAACATGATCAGTGGACAGCCAATAGGAAGATGGTAGAGCTAACGTGGTCAGTGGACAGCCAATAGGAAGATGGTAGAGCTAACGTGATCAGTGGACAGCCAATAGGAAGATGGTAGAGCTAACGTGATCAGTGGATGTTGTCACTCAGGCAACCACTAGTGGGAACGGCCACTGGCGACTTGCATCTTAAGTCGCTTATAATCTGAACGCAGTTTAAGACGTCTCCACGTTTTCGCTTCTTTGCCAGAAAAGATTACGTATTTATGAAACGCGCTCTGTAGAGCAGTTTGTCAGTTTAGGGCTACTGTAGAAACGCCATGGCGAATACCACGCAAGGGGAACCGCGGTGTATGTAGATAGAAATAGCTCATTCTAAGGTAATAAAAACATAACCCTTCATTATGTAAGGTCTTTATACACCTCTGAAGGCATAGTTTTGTATATTAAATTGCATTTCTGTCAATTGATCTTCCAAAAAAGTACACATTGGAGCTTTAAATGAATTGTCTTGTATTTAGTAGCAAACACAAACAGCCTACAGCCTAGATGACGTGCAAAAATAACCGAGTGATCTTGAAGAATTTCAAGTTAGACGGAATGTTTTGAGATATCCGTTTCCTTATCCAGCCTGTCTTCTGTGTTCTTCTGTGGTGACCTCGTCCTGACAGCCGCACACTGCGAGATTAATGAGGTGGGCGGAGCAGTATAATAAACGTTTGTTTGAAGTGACAAGGCTGATAGGTGTTGATTTACTTACACACTGATAGGCTTTTAATTGAGCGCCTCCATCTCTCGTCACATCAAAGACACTGTGACCGACAGGCTCTCCTACATACCGCGGGCTGTGATGACTGACAGCTGACACTTTGCCCGAGTTTTCCTCAACGCTTTGAGATCTCACTTCTGTATTTAATTATTCCGGTTTATCGAATGAATAATTGTTTTCACAACTCATTTGGCTTTAGAGGATGAGCTACAACTATTCCATATTTGAACAAAGAGGCTTTATGTAACAATGTAACCGATTCAACCACAAATCCTGCATTATAAGGGAGGATCGTGTATTTGTCAATATATGATGTCATCTTTTTTGCTGAAGTGATAGGGACTCCAGGGAGGCGATGAAGGAAAACATCTGTGTTTTTACTGCGAAGTTTACAAGCTGCCAGGAACTCGGCTGTTGAACTGTTATTGTTCAGGCAGCAAGTTTATCTCTTTTCATTATGTATGACAGAATGACATAACCTGCTCAGTGATCCCCTGGCAAGCGTTTGAACCATGTCAGTCAAGTTAAAGTTGATTGACCAAACTAATACAAGCTCAGTCTACATCACCTTTTCTTTGACGTCAGTTTCGTGCGAGAAAGTTAATTATTATTTCGGTTTGCGCAAGTGCGTGTGTCTCGGAAATTAAATGCGGAGCAAATGGGATGCGCAACTCTGAAAGAAGAAGAATCAGACTAGCCTGAGGAATGGAGAGGAGATCTTATTTAGCCCATCTATTACTAAAATGGAACGTGTCGTGAGCCTTGAATGGAGGGACTGTTGCTCCATGCAGCCACAGATAAAAAACACTTTTTGATGTCTGCTTAGATTTCACACGACATACTACAACAATCTGATTTGCGGTCCTGCAATGTGTAGCCGGGCGATTCTCTCAGCCCTTCACAGAGATAACTTCTCCACGCGAAGGACAATGGGAGCTTTTGTTTCCTCTAGAAGGGTGCATTAAAGTTCAGTGTGTGTGTGTGTGTGTGTGTGTGCGAGTGTTTTGGTGCACATGACATGTTTGAAAGCTAAATAAAGATCTGTCATTAACTGTAGGGCATGTACATAATCACTCAGAGATAATCAGGGAGACAGGAAGACGAGTAGGTCTGCTGGCTTCTTGATCAAAATGTTGACAAGGGAGACGGGCCATTAACCTTGAAAGAGCAGTCAAAATCACAGATATCATAAAAGACGTTGAAATGAGCCTTTACTGCGATTTAACAGACTCGGGTTTAGTTCATCCATCCTATATTATATTCCATTCCGTCACATGCACTTGTGGTTCATACAAATATTTATCCTGTCATCACACCATCACTCAAATCTTTGGATCAGAGAGTCTCAAGATGTTCAAATCTGATTATAGCAAAACACTGAGATGAGTCATTAAATCAACCGGAGAAGCTCAGATTCTCAGAGGATTTTGAGAAGAACATTCTCTGACACTTCTTACTCTGTTGCGTGTGCTATTGAAGTAAATAAATCTTAATTCTCAATTCGTTTAGCCTTTTTCTAATTTTTGCAACTGAGCTGACATATACTGTACATCGTAAATGTGTCCTGTGGTGTGACAACAAAAATTTTGAAAAAAAGCCTAACAATGAAGATAAATATTTCTTATGCTATTATATAAAACAATTTATCATTAACTGTTTGTTTTCACAATTTTTGCTACGTAACACGATTGAATTGATAAATCCTTCCTATCCCCTCTTTCTATCTTTCTCACGCAAACACAGACATTGTGGTTCTCACAGGGTCATGCAAAAACAAAATAACTTTGACACAGTGAAGCAACATTTGCAAGTGTCCTATTGATTTGCATAATGTTGTTGATTTTATAGAATGTACTATTTGTAATTTTACGTTTTTTTATTCAGCTTATGTTGCTTTAGTATTTTTTCATAATGCTTGGCCTATCAGCATTAGCAGTTAATGCTAATATTAACAAAAACGAATGTTGGCCATTTTGTTTACATTTCTATACTAAGCAAATATGGTACAAATATGGTTTTTATAGTGGAACACCTTCTGTGCTTTTAAATGATTTGATCCTCAATCTCACAATCACTCAGAAGGACGGTAAGGTTTGTGAAACCACAGAGAGCGCTACGTTTTACAGTTCTCCAGGGTTGGTCTCACATGTCAGCTACACTCCATAAAGCTGTCCTGTCCCTCTTTTTCACAAGATTATTATTCCTGGAGAACAGACCAGGCATGAGCGGCAGACTCCCTGCCTCTTGGCTCCCTTTTCATACCACTCACCTCATAAATCAGTCACAGGTAATTAAATGCAAGTGATTTGCATTCTTTTTGTTTATTTTGCTTTGCCGTCTCTCAGTCTGTACCAAAGAGTGACAAACTATTCCGGATAACTATAAAATGTCAGTAGAGTAAGAACGGTATAATATAACGTGTAAATTAAGAATTGCAAGTCATGAAACATCATGAAACTAGAACAGGGCCGATGGGTGGCCAAGGACAACGGTCAAATATGCAGAGTATAAAAAAACATTTCACAATTCGCTAAGCCTTCAAGGGTCAACTACTTCAAAGAGTCATGTAATAAGTGTATTATGTGTATTAGCAAGCAGCCTCCTTAACTTTTTCTAAGTTTCATATTCAATTCTGTTTCACATTATCTACAACAACTATGAGTGACCTCTAAAAGAAAGCATTCGGAAATATGAAGGGGCTGCGGTCATGCAGGACGTTTAGCCTTTACTTTTAGCCCTTTGTCTAGTCAAAGGTATGGTAAACGCTGTGCTTTGATACAGTCATGCATAGGCAAACGCCTTCAGGCTTAACAGGGATTGGTCAGACTGGCCTCTTAAAGGGGAGACCTGCCCCTTAAAATCCACAACAGGAAATGACCATCCGTCATTTATACGTCAAAACAGCTGTTAGCAGCCCACTTCAAGGCCAGACTTGAAAGGAGCCGTTCCCCGTTGTTCCAGCCCGCCCTCGTTTCTTTCTTTCTCTCACTCTCTTTCTCTTTTTTATTTTCCCTTCCTTCTCCTCTAGGGTGCCTTTAAACTCCCTCCATTCCACCCACACCTTTGCCCCCTGCCAAACTCACTTATCCTGAAAATGTTTTTGTAAGGCAATCCATCTTAATTCCAAACCGTGCCTTGGAATTGTAAGATTTGAGGTTCTGGAAGTGTGTTTAAGGTTTTTGCGTTTTTGAGTCCTACAAAATGGAACAAAGGTTATGCCCCAGGATTTTCTGTCTAGTAATATCATTTCTACACATGGAAACATTTCAGACATCTCAACCAAACTTTATAGTGTGTCAACAGATATGTTAAAGCAGAAGTGAAGAAAAATAGCAGAGTGTCTGCCCACATTAATAAGCTTGTTGACAGGTTCGACCACACCTGTCATAACCTGGAGTATCTGTTTGCGTGAAGCAAAGACAACTGACACGATCAAAGGAAGCGATCACATAAGTTCACTTAACCCTGAGAACATCTGAATTTGCATGTTCCAGTAGTTTTATTATAGATCCGCGCAGGCGTTACAGACTCCTGTAGGTGATAAGTGATGGATGACACTAATAATAACAAAGCAAACAGTAGGACTGTTGACTGAAGGAGAGGTGACTTCATACAACTGGCGCTGTTATCTCTTTCCGCACATATGTGTGAGCACACACGCATGGCTTTAGACCCTGCAGGTAAAGCGGTCTTTGTTTAACAACAACAGATGAGCCTATACACAAACACCACAGTTGCAGTTTCTCGATATTTTTTAAAAAACCCAATCGAACACTATCACTAAATGTTGTGACAATTTAATTCCTTTAGCAAATTAGATTAGCAAGATAGAAATACATGTTACGTGTGATCGAGTGCAGTTTACTACTTCGCCACTTTAGTCTATACTGATCAAGTTGTGCGTGTCTGAAGGTACTTGTGAACGTGTGGGAGGGTGTTTGTGTGTGTGCTGTACTTTGGATTTTAAATGACAGGTTGCTGACAAGCTTAAAACTCTTTCTGTCTGTCTGTCCCGAGGCCTTCATTCCTCCCTACACACCATTATTAAATGAATATTCACCTCTGCCACCCAGATACGTGAGACAAAGCCCTCCAAACACGTTTGCCTGTGGCTCCTCCTCTCCCCGGGTCAACAGTTCATGCATTCTGTCTTTTTGTCATTTTTATTACACCAAGGCAGGCAACATCACCTTTCAAGATGCTTCCCAGGTGCTCTTTGTTTTTACCCCCCAGAACAGCTCCAGATATCAGGCCTTTTTCATCTCTCTGACTCACCTGACAGGTATTACCATTCAGAGAACCATAAATATTCTCTGCCATCCATAAATTCAGAGCCGCTGTATTTACACTGTGCACAACAATGGCCGCTCTATTCTGTCAATATGAAGTATGGTGTATTCTAGCAACCATGCATTTTCAATATATGTCTATGCTACACTGATGTATGACAATTAGGATAAACAAAGCTATGAGATTTTAATAGAATAGTAAAGAATAGAATATTAGTATGATCATGATGGTGTTTGTTAACAATTTGCAATGATCGAATGTCTTTAAGGAAGAGCCAATTTAATTCATATTTTTAGGAAAACATGTGACGCTTCATTGTGCACGATGCATATGTTATTTACTGCAGACATGATTAAGCAAACAAAGGCTAAACTCAACATAAAAATAGCATAATACAAGCTTGTCCTATGTCTGTGGTTTAATAATGTTGGGTATTAACACTTACGAACAATAAAAGCCATTAAATATTCCGGACTTCAAAGTTACTCAGACACAAATTAGCACAGTCTTCCTGTAATAGCTTCTGTCAGGCTTCATTTTTCAATGATTAAGCCAATTCATTGCATAATTAAGTTAGCTAAATTACTTCAATGGCAAAGTAACATGGGATAATGTAATAAAGTTATTAACATTCCACGACTGGAGGCACACACAGGCATGGGCTGTTATTATGTATGAATGTATAACTCAGTATCATTTGACTCGTTTGACCTAAAAAGAAATTGGTACACATCCTGTGCTTTTCCAGTTCATGAAGCCGTCGACTGTTCGAGTTCAGAAGACTTTAAAGTAAAACTAAAAAAAGCTCATAAATAAAACTAAATTAAATGAACTATGTTTTTGTAAAATGTGACAGACATGCTTATTCAGAGAAAACAATGTATTCAGTATAATGTCGTTTTGAATCACATATATAATTGTGCGCTATGTCAGAATGAGACAACCTATTATTAATAGCCAGTATCAATGTGTGAATCAGTGTCAACCCTATAAAGAATCTGTAATGTCTTAGCACGTTTTACACAACGATCAAGGACTTGGCCAGCGGGTCCGAGGCAAGTTTAAAAGAAAGAGGAGGATAGTCTCCGCCCCTGTTGTGCCTACCCACTTATTACTAATGCAGATCCCGCCGATTGGACGGCGCCTGAGCGCTTTGAAGTTGTCCTCAGATCTCCAGTACGCGGAGAGTCAGTGTATATGCGCACGGACGCTGTAGTGCACACACCGGAGCGCGCACGGACCGACGGAATTCCATTATTTGTCACGATATTCATCAGCAACTCTCTCGTGTAGTTTTGACACTCTGTTGTACGACAAACGAATAAGCTCACTTCTTTTTGAGTTTGTCGTCGTTTGCGCGTACAGGACTCGCGATCGTTTGGGTTTGAGGCAACATTGATCCGGTGACGGAACGATGTGGAGACGGAGTGTAAGTTCTTAATAGAGACTGTAACAGCTCTCTGTGTTTGGACTACAAGCGGGGTTGATGTTTCGAGGGAATATTCGACTGTCAGCGGAAGAGGATATAATGTCGTTTGCTTCTTCATTGAAGACATTGGATATCTCTAAATGAGAACTGAAAGACGCCCGCCCCGACAGGTCTCTGATCCGCCCCGATCCAGATGAGCGAACTGCCTTCTGGATTTGCAGTCACTTCACGGAACCAGAGTCTTCGCATTCTCGACAATAGTTCGCCCACCTGTTTAAAAGCCCACACCGACTCGATCGTCTCGCTGCCCTACGGCGATCCCGCGCGTCAGGAAAAGAGGCTGCCTATACGGATTCTCAAAATGTTGACCGCTCACACGAGTCACATACTTCACCCAGAGTATCTCCAGCCGCTCAGCTCCGCACCAGTCAGCATCGAGGTAGGAAACTCATTTTTAAATGAAAGTCTCATACGTGTTTTCTAATGAAATTAAAATAATACTCAGAAAAACATTGTGTGACTGTCAGATGTGTGCGCCTTCGTTTTTCTTTTGAGCGAAATTTTACATTTTATAGACGTGTATCAGTGTGCATTTGTAACATTGCTATTTTATAACAATGTTGCGCTCTTTGTTGTATTAGTTAAAATTTACTGAAGGTTTTTGTGCGTGCGCCCCAGCGAGAATTAAAAAGGATAGTCCAAATCTGGACAGCCGGAGCGCAGAGGCCGTGCTCCAGTAGCTGCCAACATTTTAAGGTTTCACATTTCCTGATCCGTATTGACGTGCGTTTTCATTGTCTTAAAACTCGTTCTCACATCGTTACTAAAATAAATAACAATATGATCGTAATAATAGTAATAATTTAAAACAGCTTTATGACGCGCGTCGGGTGTTGCAACAACACGACATTTTAAAACTTCTCCTCATAAAAAAAAGAATGTAAATGTCTTATTAAAGGTCACAAATGACACATTCTCGTGCTTTATCCTTAATGTAAATCTAAACAGAAAGATTCATTCATTCAATCAATCTATCCATACTGTCATTAATCACATTTTTATGAAGTTTGCTTTCAGTATTTAATTTAAAAAAATCGAATTAATGTATAAAACATAGTATTATATATTTTTTAAACTGTTAAGAATTTGTAGAATTAATGTTATATTTCCATTCTTTATCCCCACAGCTGGATGCTAAAAAGAGTCCCCTGGCTTTGCTGGCTCAGACCTGCTCGCAGATCGGTAAACCAGATCCTCCTCCCTCCTCTAAACTGGCATCCCTCTCCTCCAGCAGCCATGGAGACAAGGACAGCCGTTCCACCAGCTCCAGTCTGAAGCCTGGGGAGCATCAGAACCTTGATGACAAGTCCAGCTTTAAGCCTTATTCTAAAACTGGTTCAGAATGCCGGAAGGATGGTGCTGGGATCAACAGCTCTGCTGATAAAGCAGGGTTCAGAGTGCCAAATAGCGGTTCTGCAGCTGTGACATGCCCCTCTTTACCTCCGCATGCCCCCTCTCCAAGGGCCAACTCTCCTTCTCAGCAGACAGTAGGACAGTCGCACACACATCGCCAGACTCAGTCTCCCCTCGCGCAGAAAACGTCACATCTACACACCGCCCACGTGGACTCCAAAGCTGCGGGTTCAGACCCGGGGAATGACAGCAGCACGGGCGATCGCAATGGGAAAAAAGATTCAGACCATAATAAATCAGGCCTGGACATTGCACAAATAGCTAACTCCAGTCACGCACGTGCTAGTGTGAACTCCAGCAGTGCCAGTTCCTCCGGCAGTCCTCAACCTGACAATAAAGCTGACACCCAACCCCCTCAACCTGGCTTGGGCACAGGCCATATTGCCCCTGTGTCTCCCTTCAAACCTGGCCACTCTGTTTTTCCTCTCCCGTCCTCCACCATGGGCTATCACGGCTCCATAGTAGGAGCCTACGCAGGCTATCCTTCTCAGTTTGTGCCTGGGTTGGATCATTCTAAATCTAGTTTAGTTGGTGCTGGGATGGGTGTTCCAGGAAAGCACCCAAGCTCCAGCCCTCTCACAGGGGCTTCGCCTCCGTCGTTCATGCAGGGTTTGTGCAGGGACCCATACTGCCTCACCTACCCCAATGCACCCCATCTGAACAACTGCTCTTCTTGTGTTCATGACCCCTCATCTGCCCTCAAGTCTGGCTTCCCTCTAATGTACCCTGCCCATCACCTCCACTCCCTACACCCCAGTTCCCTGACCTCTAGCGCCACAACAGCTCTCTCCCATCCTCTCTATACTTACGGTTTCATGCTGCCCACTGAAAGTCTCCCTCACGCGTGTAACTGGGTCTCAGTGGGTGGCCCTTGTGACAAACGCTTCGCCACCTCAGAGGAACTTTTGGCCCATCTGCGTACACACACAGCTCTGCCAGGTATGGACGGGAAGCTGCTCTCCGGTTATCCTTCATCTGCTGGTTCCTGCCACCTCCACCTGCCTCCTCCTAGCAGTCCTAGTTCCCTCTCCCTGCGTGGTTCACCCGGGCTGGGTTTGGCACGGTACCACCCCTATGGAAAGGCCCATTTGCAAGGAGCTCCATCCCTGCCTATGCACTCTCTCCAGGCCACAGCGCCCTACTATTCTCCTTATGCTTTGTATGGTCAGAGACTGGGCTCAGCTTCTGCTCTTGGTTACCAGTGATCAAAAGACTGTGGACAGTGTAAAGATGATTTGCAAGGGGAGCTGGAAAGCACAGAAACATGCAAGATTCCCCTGAAAAACCAAGCAAAAACAAAGGATGGCTCTGATTGCTATGAGGAATAAAATCTCATCTGCTTTGGATGACGTTTTAACAAATGGTCACTCCATAATTCCATTAGGATATTTGGGGACCTTTAAGATCTTTATGAGGAGAAATTCAGATTCATGAGAAAGCAGAAACTTTTTTTCAGTTTACCAAAAGTGTGTATTTATTTTTCACTTGAGCGCTTGACTTTTTGTTTTCGAGAGGTATTTACCGCCAAAATGCATTAAATGATCATTTTCAGAGAGGAGCAGTATTCTCTCTGTGTGAATATGGCTCCCCTCACACATTTTGTAATATTACGATGTTTGCAAAGATGGACTATGACATATTGTCAGACATAACATCTTTCCTTTCACTTCACTTCTTTTGTGCGAAAGATCTGTGCTCTGTTGGAGAACGGAAGAGCATGACTAGGTCAACAACTACTTTGTTCCTTTTCGATTTGGCGTTTATTTTGTACTTGTACAGTTCAAAGAATAAAACTAAAAGATGTGATATATTTTCTATTGTAGCTGACTCTGCAAGATGGGGATGGATGTGGAGGGGGGAAGAGAATTCAGATAAGAGTAATATGTTGTGATGGCAGCGCTATCCATTTAACAAAGTCTTATTTTGTGTAATAAATGATACTTGATTACATTTATAGATGACTTTTGTCCTCACTTGTCTCTCAGAGTAACACTTTACCATAAAAATTTCAGCTGTTGCCCTTTTAAATGTACACCAATGCATTTCTTAATATTTCCTTCTAAACACTTTAAAAAAGAATGCACATGTATACCCTTTAGATATATACATTAAAACATCCATATGATTGTCACATTAATAATCAATAGACATTTTTGTGCTTCCTATATATTTTACATGAACTAAACTTCGACTTCAGCTTTCTGCACTCCTGACAGTTTTGTTTCCTATTAGTCCAACCTATTAACACACAAAATAAAGCGCCCTCTCTGTTTACTGTTGTGCTCCTAATGTGAAAGTGCAGTGTTAGTCACCGCTGCTTGTTTGTGCCTCTGCAGCATTGTGTAAAGAGCTGTCTCAGCACAAGGGAGTATTGGGTCTTAAATACAGCTCAATGATAGCCCGGTAATAACCCATGGGAGCCATGCACTCACTCCCAACACACTCTGATGGATTGCCTTGCTACACAAAGGGCAAAAGATGACAATGGGAGGCTGTTAATAGAGAAATATTTATCAAATGCCTGACATGACCCCCAGGAGTGCAGTCCCTATTGTTTGACCCGAGCGTGCTGTGCGCTACGGTTCAGAAAGTCATGCTCAATGTTGCGTTACAAAGAGGGTCAAGATTCAAGATTGCTGATGCGATTATGCGGCTGTTTGTTTTATTGTCCGAAAGAACATTTCAAGTAACAGAAGTGGTCAGTTTGGTGAGTACAAATGGTCTTGAGAACCATTTTCTTGCATAAGGATGAGTGGAGGTGCTTTCAAGCAGTGAGAAGAGCCAGACACGCACACACGTACATACAGATTCTCAGTTCATTAGCACTTCAGACAGGAGAGGACGCAGCACAGGTGTCACTTGACAGGGCCATTAAATGAATAGATCACTCTACCGCCTCTGTTAACTCGAGCTCTCCAGCAAGGACACAGCATACGGTTCCTCTTATGGGAAACCGGGAGGTCAGGACTAGAGGAGGAGTGGAAATTGGGTGTGGGCGAAAATCCCCAAACCCAAATTCTAGAAAGGCACAGTACAGGCCAGTTGAATGTAAAAATGCTATGAGACTATCTACGAACTACAAAAGTAGAGCAGTAGAGAGAATCTAAACTGTCTTTTTATACAGTAGTATTGGATTTAGTTGATATAAAGAGGGGTTCATATTTAAAAGTAATGTGTCAAGAGCCTATTTTATAATAAACAGTCTTGAATAACTTCCTGAAAGTTCTTAAGGGACTCACAGAGGAAGTTATTAATACAGTTAAAGATTTGTGTATGGCACAAGAGAATACAAGAGCTCATAACTTGGTTTATGTTGCCCCTAATGGAACAACAATGACACTGCAATGAAGAAAAATTTGGTCAAAAATATGTTTACGTGTGCTCACCCATTTTGTATGAATAAAAACTGAAACAGCACGCCTCAAGTCTTGCTCAAAGCGTTTAAAACACAAACCATCTGGTGACGAATGCTAAAAGCGAGAAATATTTGTTAAAGCCAGAAGGTTAAACGGAGGGGAGGACTTTTCTACGTTTCATCCGACGGAGAGGAATTAATCCTGCCATCACCCCGTTCACACTCGTTCATCACATTCCTGCTCTATCCTTCTTTCCATCTTTCTCCACATCAATCTCTCGCTGCCATTTATCTTTCTCTCCCTCCTCTCGCGGGCTCCAGCTGAGTCAATATGCAGTCACTCTGTTTCTGTCGCCTGCTTGTGGAAGGAGGGAAGCTGGATGGATGTGAGGGTGGGGGTGTGGAGTTAATTTAGTCTCTGACCAGTGTCTTCTCAGCAGGGCTACACCTGTTTGATTGATCTCTTTCTCCCTTTCTCTGCTGTCCCACTGGTTTTAGAATGGAGGTGGGGGGGTGAGATGCCCCCTCCCCCATGTGTCCAGTCAACTACAGAAGGGAAAAAGTGCGTGTGTGTGTGTGTGTGTGAGAGAGAGAGAGCTGCAGCCTATCACAGCAGTGTCCCGGGCAGGCAGCCCGGCAGCCCTAGTGATTAATGACGACAGGGTGTGGAGCTGCTCCTCAATTAGCCGCCAAGTCCACAGCAACTCATGAGGCTGACAGCCCCAGCCTGAAAAAGAAAGAGAGAGAGAGAGAGACTTTTCTTGTGCTGTCTTTCTCTGTTTAGATCTTGTCTCTCTTCACCTACACTCTCTTTCCCCTCTGCTTTCTCTCTTCTCACTTTTTGTTGTCTCTTTGATTATGTTACTACATCTCTCTCTCACTTCTCCATCTCCCATATACATTACACACAGTTAATTACCACAATAAGTACTCTGATGATTGTTTGTCACTGTGATACAGAACAGACCTCTCTATTTCTCTCTCACACACACAGTTCTCCTTTCCAGCTCATAAAAAAATCAATCACACAACCGCTGCTTCATGACTAAAACTCCATTGAGGACTTTCCACAGGCAGTTTTGTTAAGTCTTAATCACGCGAACCACATCACAAAACAGCGCTGCATGAGCCAGCAACAACAACACAGTCGTGCGGCGTGCACCTCCGCGCAACCATCCCATTTGTCTACCAAACCTAACCGTATGTGCGACGACAGCCCTACAACGCAGGCAAACGAGTGGCGCAATTATGGCTAACCGCTAATAACGCGCATTCCACTGCCACAGCTGGATGCCATTTGGAAACTCGCTGGGGGAGCGCGGTATACCGATGTCACGAATGTGGCGCTCGTGAAAAATCGTGCCTTGGCACCGGAACGGCGGGGTTAAGATTGATCCTGAGTCATGCCCGGAGTGACAAGACCTTTTCCTGTTCTGCTGCGGAAAATCTATCCAAGTTACATCCCCTGACAATCTCCAATACCTCATGTTTCCTTTATAATATGTCAAAGGGCAAGCGCAATTCCACACATAGCCAAAATACGTGACCAGGGTTCGTTACAGCTACGATCTTTTCCGAATTATCATATAATTTCAAAGGGCCTCTGTAATATGTTCTGCAGAATAGAGTAGTGACATCTGCTGTGGATGTTGTCAGTTTCTATTATGTATTTATTGTGTTTTATTGGATTTTATACTATTCATACACTATTCACATTCATCAGCAAATCAACTACATACATTAAAGGAGACATATTCTGAGCCTTTTTACTAGATGTGAAATGGTGGTGGACATGTGGTGAGGTTTGTAATTGTTTATTTTACCTACTGCCCTACAGTCACAGGGCAATACAATGTTTGTCATAATGTTTAAATACTGCTGTCATGTGCGGTCCAGGTTTAGGTTGATGGCATGACATCATTTATAAACTTCTAATGGGAAATGTTAGGTGTGACCATGACACAACGATGTGTTAAACTTAAAGGTCAACCGATCCATTAAACTCCATGTATTAGGCTGCTGTCTGACAGACTCTGGGCGAGCTGGTATGGAAAGAACTGGCACTGTTAAATACAGCTAAGAGAGACTCTTTTCTCACCTTTCCTTTAAAAAAAAATGCCACTGTATAGCAGTATTATTAAAGGTTAAGTATGTGTCCACGCACACACACAGCCGAAGGGCATTTGAAGGTATAGAAATCTGTCAGGTCTTGTTTAATGAATAAACAGAGATAAAAGTACTCCTGTCAACACCCTGCCATTTTTCTTCATAATGTGACAGCGCCGTACATACCACACAGCTCTGAAACCTCTAGTCACCGTATTTTCCTTCCGTTGCCTCTGCTGGTGTATTTTATGGACCTTCGATGTGTGTGAACGTGCACCCACAGCTCAGCCAGGTTCATGTTATGAGAAGCGGCAGGGGTTTCTTAAGTAAGAGCAAAAGTTTTCCAGCGCAATGTGATTATTTTTACTGACTCAACGCCCCCTTCCTCCATTTCAGCAGCGGTGATGGTAACCACTCGGTCTCCTTGCCCTCTCTGTCTTGGCGGGAAGCTAACCCAGCTGTTCTCAATGCCATTTTGGGGAGAGGAAAAACCGAAGGCAGGAGAGCGAGGAAAAGCGAGAGAGAGAAACTGGCAGGGAGGGGAACGGACCTGATTATCCAAATACAGTCATTAAAGGGGAAATGTGTTTTTCAAACTGTCAAGATGATTAATGAGGGGGAGCAAATCCTCACAAATGCTCTTGTTTAGTCTAACTGGCAGACATGATCCTGGCCACTGATTAATGGCAGTGCTAGTGCGTGAGGCCACGGCGAGGTGAGATGGGTGGGTGGGTGGGTGGGTAGGAGGGGGAAGGTGTTATGTAGTGGAAGGACGTGTGGTGCGGTAGAGTTATACAACATCGCAGGAAATAGGGAGAGGCGAGAGAAACTATATACGACACAAACGCAGATTTATCTTTTGGGGATTATTTGAGATTTAATGAGTATAAACAACAAGGTTGCATGGCTTCACCGCACAAATATGCTCATTAGATTTTTTGGCAAAACTCGACTTTGGTTGAACAAATACCGTGGATGTGATTTATGGCATAAGTAACCGTGGTAATAATTATAGCCGACTGCGTCGAACATACAACAGACTCGCTGTGACGAAACAGTCATTAGTGTGAGAAGAAAACCAGATGCTGTCAAAGGAATCTTAGCATTGTTATGCTGTGGTGAAATCATAGTGAACACTTTAAAGGGTTAACTGTCCCAAAAATAATGTAATGATTTACCCTCACGTCATTCCAAATCCTGTGTGACCTTTTTTACTGAACACGAGCTAAATGTTTTAAAGTGATAGTTCAACCAAAAATGAAAATCCGCTGCATGACGTCATTAAATGCCGGTCTTTTTCTCGCCTCTGAGCTTTCAAGTGCCCAAGTTAGTTTTGCAACATGTTTATCGTGAAAGTAATAGCAAAAGTCAAGATGGGAAGGTTTGAAACTGCAGTGACAGATTTGAGAGGTTGTAGATGCCTATTTGTGGTAGCAATTCAAATCTGAATCTAGGAAAACGTGTAAATATGCACGGTACATTTGTATCTGTCAATGTATTTTGTGAATGCCAATTTACACATTTGTGACTTTTTCTGCGACTTCAAATTGAGAACACAGATTTGTGCTTTTTGTCCAGGAGTGAAAATCTCAACATTCAACTTCAGTTTTTTATTTTACAAGTTTTCACATTGGGGCTGTGAGTGTACATTTTAGTGTAGCCTACAGGTAAAAACACTTACTTAAAAGTTCCCAAAATAAAATCTACATGCTCTCAAGTTTTGCTACTAATTTACCTTCATATCTTTCTTACACATAACAAAAGAAGATACTGTATTTTGAAGACTGTTGTGACACTGAACAACGACGGTACTCATTCACTTGTATTGGTTTTGTGTCCATACAATAGAAGTGAATGGGTACGTTCAGTTACCAACTTTTTTCAAAATATCTTCTTTTGTGTTCTGCAGAAGAGTTTGAAATGACAAGAGGGTGAGTAAACGATGACAGAATTTACATTTTTGGGTGAACTATCACATTAAAAACATTGTTTTTTCTGTGCAGTGAAAGTGAATGGGGACTGAAGGCGTCAGTCATTGACATTCTGCTACATATTTCTTACGTTTCACAAATGAGAGTCATACAGGTTTAAAATAACAAGAGGGTAATTGATGACTAAATTTTAATTTCAGCCTTTTCCAGTCTGTTTTGTTTTCATCAGTGTGTGTTTGTGTTACACAGCTGACCGTACAAGTGACTGATTTTCCTCTGACAGGAGCTAAAGTGCTGATACCCGACTATTTCACTCCTGCTGACCTTAAAGGGGCAGCAATATGCACGCACGCATTTACACATGCTTAGACCACCGCTTCAGATTTCTGTGTTATAATGACACACATTCATTAACCACCATTGTCTCATTGGAAATCAATTGATCTGCGGGTTATTCATCAAGAAAACAGACAGGCAAACAATCCTGTATGGACCACAATGCCATTGGAGGTTGTGCTGGGAGGTTTTCTTTAACCCCATTTGTTACAGTCTGTTTGAATCGTAGTTAGGAAAATATGTTGGTGCACCATCTGTTTAAAAAAACGCTTACCTTTTGTCTACTTTATGTGTGTAAGAAGCACCAACATTCACTACAAACTGGCAGGTAACATTATAAGTCATTTTGACTAGCTGTGAGGTTGCATACACATGCCCTGCATATCTCCATACTACATAAAGAGCAGGACAGCCTAATGGAAGACGTTGAACAGAAGGAAGCAGATATTTAATGCAATAATAAGGAGCGAATGTTTGTCTAAGCTTGTAAGCACAAGCTCTATCACCCTAGCCCGTAACTCACATACACGCATATTAGGCAACATCCATTAATCTAGCTTGTAATATACACACACCAAACAGTGTCTATCAGTCAGTTTTGCAAGTAGATGACAGCGAGAAGAACCTCAGCATGCTAAATTACCAGCCATCAGTATAAATGATGACATGGAAAACGAGAGGAGGAAAGGGAGAACAAGTTGGCAGTTCGTAACTCTCAAAGCGATCTAGATGAACATATCCGCCGTTAAACTGGAGTCTGATGTGGTTGTGAGAAGATAAGTCACATCAGAGAGTCAAACGGAGACGAGAAGAAGCTGAGAGAGAGAAAACAGAAGGGAGTACACGGAGGGCATGGGTGGGAAGGCTGGGTGGAGTAGTCAATAGGACAGCTGTATATGTGTGTGTGTGATGGGGCCATAGACCCGAGCTCTGTTTGTGTGTGTCAGGGGGAGTAGTGATTAATGACCCACAGGCCTTGTTTCTCTTCCGTCCTTCCTCAGCAGCGATGTCACACACACACCGTCACATGTCAGCCTAATGGACATGGGCAGACAGTGGCGGGTGCTGCCCATTCCTCTAGACTCACGCACACACACATTAAAACACGCGTGCGCGTCAAAAAATACCACGTAAAACAGACAATGCAAAACGAAATGAGACAAAACGCGTTCGTTTCGTGCACCGACTGTGTCGAAGTAAGAAAACGAGAGAAAAAGATGTTGTGCGTCAGAGTAAAAGTAGAATGTGCGGCTAAGAGAGAGAGAGAGAGAGAGAAGTCAGTGTTTGCATGTGTGCTGGTTCCCAGCCCTGTCAGAGAGCTGTCAGACTGTGATTTATGGTTGTGAGACTCACAGCAGTCTTTGCTGCCAGTTCAGTATTGTTACAACTGACATCTAATGAGGCCAGACGTGCTTTCAAGCACAGCACTTAACACAGGCCTCCATCTCCACCAGTCACAAGGCTCTTTTCTCCTCTTCTCTCACTCCCATTTATTTTCTGCATCTGGGGTGGCGGACCAGGAAAAGGAGGAAAGGCATGGTTCAGTCGTGAAAGCTTACAAAATGGAGAACATGGAGGCTTTTCTTGCCTCTCTCTGTCCCGCCTCCTTATAGAGCACCACGAAAGCCCCCACAATGGCAAATTAAAGTAGAGAGGACCTTTATGTGATGACTTTGCTTTGAAAGCCAATGCTTCACCGTTTCTCTACGCCATTCAATTTTTCAACTCCGCTCCAATGCTTAGTAATTGTTTGGAGGATAGTCGGCGCTCCGGTCTAATCATATTGGTGGCTGTGTCATTTTTAAAGAGAGTAGAGTAATGCTGGATGAGAGCTCCTTGGCTTTGACTTTTCCTGATCTTGGATTTCTGCTCCGCTCCTCTTCGGGCTGCTAGCTTAGTCAGGACCCCTAGCAGTAATCATAAACAGAGCCGCTGGCAGCGGCACCCACATACTGCGCCCCCTGCTCCGGTTCCTTGTCAGACGTGATTAATGGCACACGGGCCCGGTGCGCTTTGCGTTGCCAGTTCCAGCGATGTTCCCCTGATACTTAATGAAGTCTGACAAACTTCTTTTCCCTCATTGTGTTCCAGTTATTTTCCCCCGCTCCATTTAAGAGAAGCCCAATGTAGCTAAATTTGCCACCGCCGCAAAAGCACAGGTCACAGTTTTCATATTTATTGTGTAGTCGAGGTGCACGGGCTGTAGCGCTGCTGGCAATGTCGTTGGTTTCTCAGGCAGCTCATGTTCTTCGTACTTCATCATTGTTGAGTATTTTTTATTTCGGTCATTAGAGGTTCCACAATAAAGAACTAAAGGTCACGCTGGCAAACAGGCCAAAGTCTGTGGAGTCTCAAATGGACGGATTTCACTTACTTCCATGCAGTGGACTATGCATTCCTCTCAGTAATGTATGTATGGGGAATTTTTTATAAACTAGTATAAAAAAGCACTATATAAATACACCAACAATATGTATCAGTTATGTTTAGACTGCTGCACATAGGCAACAAAACACAAAATTTCAAATTCATTCAATACCAAGTATGAACAACAGTATTAATTATTTTGGAAAGACTATGTCCTAACCCTTTTAAAAGTGAGAAATTGTGTAAGATTAAAGGTAAAAATACAAAAAAATAAAGAGATATAATAAAAGCTAACAACAAAACTCAACTGTTTTGCTGCAATGTTTTTTTCCCTTTCTCCCTACAGCATTTAACTTTAGTGATGCACTTACTCTTTACCACAAGGGGGCTCTCTTGTGCAATTTTAAAATTGCCCTGATGTAGAAATCATTTTTATCAGGTACTAAAAATCTCTCTGTATGCTTGAAGATTGATTTATTATGGGTATTGATTAAAAAATGTTTTGGTATTATATGTTATAGCACCCTTGGAGCTCTTAGGGTTAAAAGGTAAGACATAATGTAAGATTAACATTTAAAATATTTTAAAGAAAGAAAGATAAAAGAAAATCCAACAATACAACTCAACAACTATTTTGCTGTAATATTCTTCCCCCTTTTTCCTACAGCATTTTACTCTTTAGTGAAGCACTTGCTCTGTGCCACAAGGGGGCTCTCTTGTTGGAATTTTAAAATCATCTACTGCTAAAAACCTTTCTCTATACCTAAAATTTTTTTTTAACATTTATATTTACTTACATTTTAATGGAATTGGAAAAATTACTTTGAACTAGTTTATCTCATTAAAATCAGTACATTATATGGATGACGTAAAAAAACTAAAGGCTACTTGGGCATTTTGGTTCTCTGATGTTAGTAAAGTCTGTACCAGCAGAGGGCTCTCTGGTAGTATAAATATTTATTTTATTGTTTTGTCGTAATGATTATTAAAATATAATTTATGACAAAACATTCTTTTGACAGTAAACATCAATTTGCTGCTTTATCAGGAGAAAAACATAGAGCATTACTATACTGTACAAAAACACAAAGGCCCTCTAGTTTGGGGAATATAACACGGCAGTTTTATACATAGGCTACATAGAAACATTACGTTCCCCATCAGGAACACTCTTTTTATCTCCACCAGTTGCATGTCTTACATGCCAAAGAGCAAAATTCAAATACCGACACCGCACAACCTTCATTAACACAATTCCAATACACCACTCACCAATGACAATATGAAGAATTGCCCAAAATAAGTCATAAAACCATAATGATAAAAACGTCATTAGGCTGAAGGTTGTAAGATATATCTTATCTAGCTAAGCTAAAACTGGATGACCACGACGCTAAAAAACACTTAAACTGGCTGAAGTTTTAACCTGAAGCTGCTTACAACAGCAATTGAACGGCAAAGGCAAGCACATGATTCAGAACGCATGTAATGATCTCTCATATTTACAGCTCAAACTTCAAAGCCAAGCTATGCAGCGTTGTGTCAATGTCTCGGTTTGTAACTTTTGCCAAGTCATGGATTTAGTAAAAAAATCAGCTAAGCATTATTTTGAGATAGGCTGCGATTTCCAGAAATAAGTTAGGCTACGACACTCAACATTTGAAGCTCATTTTTTAAGATATCAAAACTTTAGCGCTCCGACACGTTCATAAATAGTGCCAAAATTACACACTTTGCGCACGCAAATGTATTGTGCCTACGTCGTACAATACCTTACTTTCCTGTGTCCTTGCTTCATGAACTGTAGCTAGCATCTGCAACACCTCTTTATCAGTAGCATGGCTGTGGCCTGTGGTTATCATGAGTGTCTGTGAGGGGAAAACTTTTCCACATAGGCAAAGTTTCATGTCAGCACCTAATGCATTTGCTATTTTCTTATTCTAGTTATTTTTAATACTCCACCCATTTTGTTTCGTGTTTGATAAATTATTTCTTACACCACATTTAGAAGCAAAGATTCATTTTCTTAGGAAAATTAATTTCATAGTCGCAATTACACCAACCTGATCTCTGCACTTTCTTAGGGTGATTCGTGCAATAAAACAAAATGTCTATTGAAGTAATTCGACAAATAACCAGACACGGCATAAAAGAAATTGGTCTTCTGAGGTTATCATTTTTACAAGGGTGCCACGAACAATAGTAATTGTGCTCGCAACAGCAAACATGCCACATGTATTAAATTGCAAAAAATGTATAGATTATATAAACAGTTCATTTGACCCTTTTTAACACTGGCGATTTTGCGGTGTATAGACCACACCATTCTTTTCTTAAACATACAAACAAGAGTCAAATATGTTTAAATATTTTTAATAGTTACAAGTCAAAAAGCTCACAGAAGTCCATTTTTGTAAACATGGTTCTTACATTAGACCTGTAATACAAAAAAATATTAAAACCTCATAAAATGGATTTCACTTTTCAGTGAAAACGTAATGCACTGATCAGTTTACAAGTTTCAAAACCTTGATAGAAATATACCGCCTACAAATATATAAGGTAGTATGCCAGTCTAAAGTGAGTCTAAAAAGACTGTTCAAAGGAAATACAGTGAAACTCAAACGGCAATCTAAAAACACAAATTAAAACGCCTAAAAATAAAATAAAATAAAAAAGTAGGACGGTCAGTCTTGTGACATCCAGAATGCAGAGAACAGTCCAGTGGCATTACATGAGAGGATAGCTGGCTGCTGTTGCAATTCCACAGTGGTTCTTTCGATCTTTAGCAATGTAGATGTAGCCGTTGTTTCCCCACTTCTCAGTCCAGCTAAATTAAGATTTATTGAAAGATACAGTTAGACTGCGTAGAGTCTTATTAGCCCATTATGCAGTTAGCTTAAAGTGGGAAAATACCTGTTCTTGACAATCCAATATCTTTTCCCGACAACATCTTGACCCTCATATCCATAACCAACTACCAACACTCCATGATCAAGCTCTTCACTGCTGCACTCTTTTTCATAATAGATACCTAAAGTTGAGAGTTGAAAACAGGTTAAGTCACAGAAACTAGTTCTTTGCAAGACCTGCAAGCCTTACAACAGGCCATGATGCACAGACATTCCAAAAGAAATGTCTGATTTTAAGACATTGCCTTGCATGCTTAAACGTCAAAAGTTAATTGACTTACCAGACTGATAGAACTGAAAGGATTGATGAGCAGCATCAATAGCAACAGCAACTGGACCCACAGAAGCAACAGCCTTCATCAGAGCATGTTCTTTACCACTGGGAATGTCCACAAAACCAGTGTCATTTGCAGCATTGTATCTGGGGTCATAGCGGCATGGTTGATTATCCTGAAAGTGAAGAAAATTACACCTCGAAGTTAAACCATAAGCAAATATTAATGAAAGCAAACCACTTATAGGAAAGACGGTCTTATGGTGGGGGCATGATTACTTTTAGGTTTTGGGCAAGTCCATAAATAAAATGAGCACGCCAGAAACTCACTTTTGCAAGGTAGGGATAAGACTCCTCGGAATCCAGCCCATTGTTGTCCAGAACATACTGGAAGGCCTGGTCCATGAGGCCTCCGTTGCAGCCATGATTTCCCTCTGGCCTAGAACAGTCCACAAAGTTCTGCTCGCTCAAAGACACCAGTTTACCAGTTTTACGGAACAGCTGGCCCTCTAAGGCCCCTGTAGAGCTGAAGGCCCAGCAAGAGCCACACCTTCCCTATTAAAAAGCCACAGAAATGTCAATTCCGTATATAAAAGCAAGCTTTAGAGATGTTTTTAGCACAGAGAACCACAAAAACAGCCTTTTGTCTTACCTGGTCTTTAACAGGAGTTACATAGCCCTTCTCTCTCCAGTCAACCTGTTGGGGTGCTTCAAAGAAGCTGGGCTCCATGAACAGGGAGCCCTGCGATTTCCGTCTGGGGTTCGGCTTATAACCATTCACTGCCAATCTGAACTCCTCATTTGTCTCAAAGAAAATCAAAAGGTTAATAAAAGGTGTTATTTTACAAAAAGGCTAATGCAGAACTTTGATAAAGCTACGAGAATGAATAGTAAAGGTCTCACCAGGTCCCCAAACTGGTTCATGCCTAGTCTGAAAGCGTGTTTGCCCATAGAATGCTCGAGATTGTGAAGCTCAACTTTTCTGAAGTTCTTCTCCCACACCATTCTCCTCCAGCCCTCTTCTTTCTGAAGAAAATAGACATTCAAGCCACTGCAGAATAACAAGTCAGCGCTCCTTTGCCATAAAACATTAATACGCCATCACATTGCATATATGACGCTATATGATGTCACGAAGACAAATTCCTTGTGTGTGTAAAGCACACTTGGCAAGAAAGCCCTTTCTGATTCTGATATGTACCATCTGTTTAACATGTGCATCTTTCATTTACCAGCTGAATGGGTTACAAACTTAACACCAACCTCGTGGTAATTTTTTCCATGCCAGCTCTTCCATACGTGCCAGTGGTCATCTAACTGCTGGTCTAAAGTTGGTGCAGCAAACGCTACACTCATAAAGAGCGCGAGGACTGAGGCAAACAACATCCTGTTGATAGAGGCACATGAGACAAGAATGTAGGAAATTCACGATTACACAGAATTACAACTGATTGCCAGTTACGCGCAATGAAATAACAATCTGTTCAACTCGTATTCGAATGATACGTGAAGTGATTCCTCTTGTAACTATACTAAAATAATTGGCATCGCCGTTTTAAATAGCTGTGTAACCAATGTACTATTTCACTATAGTTGTCCACCACAAACAAAACTAAAATACTTACATTCCACTGGCAGATGAGACGATTGATTTTCATTGTTTACAACGGAGCGGTTTTTAAAGCGCGGCTGACGGCAGACGGGCTCTCTCATTGGCTGACGGTGATGAAAGGTCACGTGTTTTCGACCGTTCACCTCATCCAGTTGAAACCGAATCCCATCAACGCGTGTGATGAATGATCCAGCGTCACGAGACCCACACTTATTACAGCTGACCATACTTGTATACTTATATACTTGCATGAAACGTCGTTGTCCATTGATCATAACTTAGTTTAATAGTTTGTATTGTATAATACAAAATTAAACAAACTTAGAAATTGAGAGACATTTAAGATGATTCATGGAAATTGTGTTTAAATAACATCATATTTATTTTTTAACTGCCCTACTGGCACTTGCTGTAACAAATGTGTGCAATTTATTGGATTTGTTTGAATCAAATGTTTTAAACACATTTATACAAACATGTCTGTCTTTACCTGTCTATGTTTTTTTTTTCATTTTTATTTCATTTGTTTGCGCTTATCTAAAAAGCATGTACTTTTCAATCAATTCAAACATGCTTAGACAGAAATGTTGAAATAAAAGTGAAAACACTTGAAAATGAAAGAGAGTAATGAAAGAGAAAAATCAACAGCTATAGCATTTTGAAGCATAATCGGTCTTTTGTTACTCACATTACAACATGTGGAAAAGGGGTGTTTTGCATAATGATTTTTATGAGGTCAATTCAATGCCACATATATTTGCTAAATAAAATGAAGTTTTGCAAAAGAAAAAGAAAAATTGAGCAAAAATAAATACAATTGCAAACAAAAATAATGAATCGCAAAAGAAAAAAATGATTTTGAGAAAAAAAATAGGTTTTGCAAACAAAAATAAAATTTTGCAAAAGAAGATAAAGTATTGAGAAATAAAAATAATTTTTGCAAAGAGAAACTTCATCAGAAATTATTTTGCAGCACATCATAATGGAGCGATTTTAGTCTCATTAATTATACACACATAAAACACGATGTACACTTGCCTAGCAAGTTTCACATGCATAAAACCCAATTCACGTGCACAAATTATATATATGCATTCACAAAAACAATTCGCGTGCGTAAAATAAAATTATATTCTCATAAAATGCGTTTCACAAACGCTAAATATACAATTCACAAACGTACCAGTGCACAAATATTTTGAACGTTTATCATGGCATGTGAATGTGCAAATCGTCACTCACGTGTGAATCGCCTTGGATTTGTGTGTGTGTATTTTGAGACTCTCTTGGCAGCGCTGTCCCTCCCACTTGAGTTGTCATCCTGTTTAGCCAATCAGATTCAACCTTACCATTCAACCAATCATAATCATGGAGAGCGCTACATTTTTTGGCTGAAACTCAGAATTAAAGGGGCGGTGCAAATGAATTAGAAGGTTTTGCAAAGGAAAAGATGTGCTGCAAAATCATTGCTGATGAAGTTTCTCTTTGCTAAATTTTATTCGTTCTCTCAGTATTTTATCTTTTTTTGCAAAACTTCATTTTCTTTTGCAAATATATGTGGCATTGAATTGACTTCATAGTTTTTACCCAAGTTTAATTATTGAACAAAAATCCATTTAATAGAGGATGGCAACCCTCATATTATTAAAATCTAAAGGGCTATAGCAACTATGTGGTCTGCACAGCACTTAACATTTTCACATAACCTAAAGACTGTGCAAGATACTGTGTCTCTTTTTGCTGATTATATTATCAAGCCTTGATTATATTCTTTATATATTTATGCCCTGTGTATATAACATTTACATTGTTGTTTATTTGTGCACTCATTAATATTTGTTGAGATGTGGACTCTTACTCTTATGTGTACAAAAAAAACTAAAATATTGCAGCTGATGAGTGACAATAAAACATATTCTGCTCTATTATTTTAACTGCGTTTAGAGTTTTGCAAAAAGTTTGTGGTACAATTTCAAATTAAGTGTAAAGTAGATAATGTGCTTGCAATTTTGCAGACTTGGTCAAAAGATTAGTTATATCAGTCAATACTTTTTTCACTTGAGTTTCACTAAGTGAGCCACAAGTGTCACTTTTCATGTCTAAGCAATTTTAAAAACCTGTACAGGCCATGCAAGTGAAGTCAAGAGATAGTTGATAGAACTGTGGTGAGTTTTTATAGTGTTTTTTCACGATTGTTAAGAATGAGACTGAAACAGACTGTTTATTTAATCTTGTAAAGCTGTTGCCAAAAATCTACCATTTTGTATGGATGTATATTAACTAGCATTATTTGTTTAAGACATCTCATATTTACTCTCACTGTTCTCAAACAGTTGTGTCAGGATGACGTGAGTCATGCTGACTTCAGTAAAATAGCTTGGTTTATTCAATATAAACCCCAGATAACTGCTAATAAACCTAACAATGCAGCACAACTAGAATAGAGTCTTCACAACTGAATGTTTTCTATTTTAGTTTGCATCACCACGTTTAATTCTGTGGCTTTGTAACTCTCTGTTTTACGGTCAGTATGGTGTATCTTCATGTTTCAATAGGAAGTAATGGTGATGTGTTTATCTGTGACTGGACTGCTTTGTGTGATCATGATGTGTTGGATCAATTTGACCAATCATCAGATGATGTCATCAAATCTTAAAAGGAGCCAAATGATCAAAGATGAAAGAAGTTTATTTTCTGTGATTTACTGATCTGATGTTAAGCAATGACATACATGAGCTGACTCACAAAGTTAAAAAGACAATCCATGTTGAGAAGTTAAAATGTTTTATTGTTACAAGAGTCCCTCAAACGAGTACTGATTTGAGTTTGTTCCTTATAAAATTAAGAAAGCATTCTTATTATCACCTTTATACGTTTTATAGTTTAAAATACTGTAAAAAACACTATAGTAATACTATAGAAATACTGGATGTACTAATTGTAAACCTGAAAATCAAAATATGGAGACAAAAATATTTTTTAAAAGAATGCAAGCTGCTGGTTGTAGAGTGACAATATAATCTTGTTCTTTTTTCTTTCTTTCTTTCTTTCTTTCTTTCTTTCTTTCTTTCTTTCTTTCTTTCTTTCTTTCTTTCTTTCTTTCTTTCTTTCTTTCTTTCTTTCTTCTCTCTGTTACATCACATTTTGTGCAGTGCATGTATAGTTGTTGTACATATTAATGCTGTAGTGTTCATTACAGATGTACTGAATGAGGTTAAATAACTTTCAGGTAATTTCCGTCAATCTCCTCTTCTTCTCTCTCTGTGTGGTGCTGTTGGGGGTCATGTCGATTTTTTCAGGACAGATGTTTTTAAAGGGCTTTTTTAAACAATGTGCACCAGATTTCTCTTTTAAGAGAACAACAATGTTTTCTTTGCTACATTAAAAAAAATGAGAACACATTTCAAATATTTATGTGTTTATGCCATATGTCTCCACATATTCGTATTTAACATCTGTCTACAAATAATCTCTGCAAAGTGTAATTGTATCATCTGATATACTATAATTATATATATATATATATATATATATATATTTAGAATGTGAAAGACTTTATTACCTTATGGCAAACAACTCCAACAATACCACATAATACTGCTAAACCGATGCCACAAGTCAATGAGATTATCAATATGACTGATGAACTGGATGGATCTAAACACAACAAAAGAAAAGCACAATAATTCGTGCTAGAGTACTGTATGCTCTGAACTTTTCGGAAATTCTTGATAGTGCAAAGATTGCATGTGCAGACAGACTATATTTCGACATGTCTTTGAATTTAACTCATGACATTGTGTTAATGAAAACTCCTTATTAGAAAACATGTCAATTATAAATCAAATTTTATGTTTATTTTATAAACCAAATGTAAATAACTAACCAAAACTATGTCTGGTGTAATATGCAGAATATCATTAAAGATACTCACTTTTTTGTTTTGTCTCTCTCAGTAGCTTTATTTTCCTCCTTAGACTTCCATTAGGGAACGTTGTGAGTTTACAGCAGTACGTCCCAAAGTCACTCTCTCGTATTTTGTCCAGTACAAGGCTGTGGTTTGCTATTGGGAAAAAGCGGCCTTCATAGCTGTTGTCCTGGATATTAAGTCCATATGTGGGGCTGAACACAAGAACTTTCTCATGTGTACACCTGTTCAATTCTGTCTGGGTAATTACCATGCTTTGTGTAACATTAAAGCTAAAAGTAGCTCTCCCACCCAATGGAACTTGGATCACATGCTCATCTGTAAAAACCCCTAAAAAAGATGACATATAAATATATACAATTGCATTTTGAAATTATAAAAAAATGTTGAATCTGAACAAACATATGGTAGGGATGTCACACTGTACAGTCTCTGAAAGTAGCTGTGATTTTACACACCATGATTATCTATGTTATGTTAATACGACATAATATAATATTGCAATTTTTTGCCTTAAGAGCCACATTGGTCACAAACAATCCACACTCATATTTAGAAAACATAAAATAAACAAAACAATAAATATTTGTTTATTTATTCAAACATTTTACCACTTAATTTTGACACCTAATATACAAATACAGTATTTCTTAACAAAATCTTTGCTCTTTCTTGTAGTTTGTTTGCTTAATTATTTTCTTTCTCTATATGAATGCCTCATTCAGTGCGAATCAAAATCATTTTTAACAGTGCTGTTTAATTGTTTATGTTTTATTACAATAAAGTGCAAACATGTTTAAGAGTAAGATAGCCAAACCTCTCACTGTGTGTGTGTCTGCCAGTTAAATGTAATCTCCTATTTAATTCTCTCATGCTACCTGGTAGAAGTGTTATGAAGAGCCTCAGTAGATGAGTCCAGGGTTGCCTAGTTAGCAGGTTGATTTGACCGATCCTCATGCTGTCTGGTTGTGTACAATGGCGTCTAATGCACATTCTAAGCACAGAAAGAAACTAACCATCAAAACAACCCCGACAGCTCTATAGTCCCCAAGGTGGGGGCAGGGACAGATGTGTTCCTTTCAAACAAACAACTTCCTGTAAAGTGTTGAAATGTCAACTAATAGTATATTATAGAAGATGTGGTTGTATTTAAGAATATGAATTGGTTTTGTTTTAATAACTAAAAACTAAAATGTATATATAACTAAAAATGTGAACAGCCCATCATTTTAATAAAAGATAAAGATATTCATTTGTTTCTGTATCTTTTTCGTGTGCTGCTCACTTATTTCGTCAAAGAACATATGCAACTGAAACAAGAACTTCATACACAAGTGAAATGGGAAAACCATGTTATATCACTTCATTTTGTATAATTGTAGAGGAAGTGTGCTCTCAAGTACACGCATGCAAAATTCTCTTGTTTTTTTTCATGCATTCAGGCTTGCGGTTGCACAGAGAAGATAAGGCTAGCACTGTTTCAAAACCACTTCCTTACTACCCGTCGTCCTCTGCTCTTTAGACAGGTCACTCACACCGACATCACAGCAATAAAGATTTAAGTTTCAGACTAAAAAAAGTACTGTATTAATTTGTACTGTATGTTCCCTAAATTGTAAAAGCAGAGAACACAACAACCAGAAAACACATATGAAATAATGTATAATCTTTAATTAATAATAGAAGATAATATATTGTACATTTATGCATAGAATGACTAGTTGTTGTTCAGTAAACACTAATACACAAATCTGGAAAATGTACATAAAAATTTGATATGTTTCCTGAGAGTGCTCAGCAGCATGTTTAAAAAAAGACAAGAATTACAAGTTTACATTTTGCTGCTTCAGCATTTAGACTGACAATATAAATCAAAGCAAAAGAATTCTGATTGTCAATTTAGATTACAAAATACTCTTGATGGCTTATCATTGTTTCAGTGTTGATGTTTCAGGCAGTTTAACCTTTGAGTTATGTAAGGAGCAGGTAGTTTCGTTTCGTGAAAACCGTGCTGTGGTTGCACACAGAGTAATGGTCTTACTATGACAGGCCTGATTCAATATGTCCATATACTGCCTATAAATAAGAGCATCAAAAAGTATATTTTTATCTGTCCAGATTATTCACTCTGTCAGTTTTAGTAAATGTGTGGGTAAATGTGTCACAAGACATTTCACACATGATCGAACAAGGTTTTGACCCAGTTCCTCTTTCAGGCCAACCAAACATCCAGGTGTGCTCTACATGTCAGATACTGTAAGTACAGAAGAAATAAAAATTCCATCTAGGGTCACGTTTGAGCTCTCTTTGCGTCATACCATGTCTGTGAAGGGAGATTCATTTTCATCTGTGTTCATGGTGAGGAACTGGATCCAGTTCTGGCGGAAGCCTCGTGTGTAGGTTCCAGTCTCCACAACCAGGCCACAGTAACGCCGTCTGCCCATTTTGTTGCGCAAGGCGATCTGTGCGTCCCGCTCTGTTACATTATAACTAACGTTGATGACTTGAAGGATGAACAGGTAGAGCAGACCTCCTGTTATGACAACACTGTACCACGCACACGTGAAGCACAGTGCTGTGCTACACACAAATACAATAAAATAATATTATACATCTATATTTTGCTTTTTTTTAATTAAGGTTTAAAAAGTGGGTGAAATTGTAATGTCTGAGAGTGCACCTGTATTGGTTGTAGACTCCAGGGCAATATAACATGGCTGTAAATAGACTCTGTCGGGGACATATGCTCCGCAAGACCAAACTGATCCCGTAGAATGATGTCAGCAAGAAAAGAAGGAGTGTCAGAAGGAACTGCCTGTGATTGGCTTGCCCTACACAGCTGTTTATCCTGTCATGTTGTGGACAGTCACACATACAAAAACAGGGGAAATTAAGTCTGGTGTTGTTAGATCAAACAACCATGTAGACATAAGCATTTGTTTTGTATATAGACATACAGCTGTGGAAATAGATTAGAGAGCACTCCAGGGTTCCAGTTTAGATTTTCTGCATGTAATGTGAATGTGTTTTGTTGAATTTCAAAAACAAACATCAGGAATAAAGTCAAAAGAAAAAAGTAAATGCAAAGACACACAGGTCCGTCGTCCGTGTACCTTCTGGTCATTTAATTTTCGTTTTAGAAAGGTAATTTAAAAAACAAAAAAGGACCCTTGTTTTTATTTTCTACTAATAATCCAGAACCAAGCAGTGGAAAACGAGTCAATTTTGCAGTTCTACTGTCATTTACAGAAAATAAAATGCAATAAAAAGCACAAAAATAATTTTGGGGTGCTCTTAACTTTTTCTGCAGCTGTATGCGTAGTTTGTCCAATTACAATGAAATTTCTGCTTTATAAAAAAGAACCATACAGGTTTGAAACGACAAGGGTGAGTAAAAAATGACAAAAAATTCATTTTAAACTTTTTCTTTACCAATTGAGCTACAGGAACATTGTAGCTAGACTACATGCCAAATTTTGAGCATTACGTAGCAGCACAAAGGTTGGGGGGTTGAATTTCAGTGAACACACACATTTATAATAAAAAGTATACGGTAAATGTGCACTGCTTATTGAAAAAGATCTCTCTTCACACGTACGCACTCCGCTCTGTTGCTTTATTAAGCATTATGTGATCTATGGCATGTTTTTTATTTGCGCCCGTGTGTGTGTGTGTGTTGAGCAGGATGGAAACAGATTGGCCTGGTGAGACATCTTTTTACTGTGCTGAAAGATCGTGGTCCTGTGGCCCTTGCACATGTCTCACCAGTCTGTGCTGATCCAGTGACGTCTTCAGGGAATCAGCTTGAACATATGTGTGCATAAACGTATCACAAGAGGAGAAGAATATTTATTGCCATGACGAGTGTTTTAAAGTGGAATTATTCACCTACAGCAGCGGTTTCATAATGTTTTAGTAATGTTCAATGTACATCTGGGAGTGAAGTGTTTTATAACATGCTCTTACTCAATTTGCAATAGTTAACCCCAAAATGAAAATGCTGTTGTTAATTCTCTCCCTTGTTGGTTTTCTTTGCTTGTGAAAAAATAAGATGAAAAAGATTGAAGGGATGATTCACCTAAAGAACTAAGTCATTACCAAACTTTCTTTCTTCTGCAGAACACAAAAAATATATATTTTGAAGAATGTTGGTAACCAAACAATTTCTCAAAATATCTTCTTTTGTGTTCCACAGAAGAGAGAGAGTGAGGTTTTGACATGACCTGAAGGTAAATACATGATGACAGACATTTTATTTTTGGATAACCTATCCCTTTTAAGATTACCAAAGACACTCCTTTTCACAATGAAAGTAAATAAGGAGAGAGGCTGGCAACCTCCAAAATAACAAAAATAGCAGCGTAGAAATGGTCTAAATAACTGTAATATATTTTGTCTGAAATTGAAGTCGCAATAAACTGATAATTATTCACTTCATTATTTATATCAGTTTTGTGAACTGAATCAACTGAATCCTCCAATCCAATGAAAACCCAATCAGTTTATTTGTTCACAAGAAAAGAAATCTCAAAGAAAGATCGAGTCAAGATTTCAAAAAACAGAAATGTAAATTTAATCCTGCTCTCAACCAAGATTATTATTGGGCACAAAAGACTTTAATGCAAGTTTTATGGGCCACTTTTATTATGCTTTTCGAGCTTGACAGCCCCAGTCCTTGATTATCATATAAAAGGTTTTTCTTTTTTGGGTGAACTGTTTCTTTAATAACAAGAAAAATGAATGTGAAACTCACCAAACACACTGATGGTCCATCCGAAGAACACACGTCCCGCAGATCCTGCAGTGCCCTGCCCTCGGCGGACGCACCAGTCGGCACACAGGGCACCACCTTTCCTTTTCTTCAATCTCCCCGTTTGATTGGTTTTTGCTCTGATTGGCTGTAGAGCTACTGTCGAGTCCCATAGCTTGTGCTTGGGATCTGACAAAGCCTGGACCCCGTTTGGTGTGCACGAGGGAGATGAGCGTCAACACCATGCCCGTCGTCGCGGTAACCAGCTGCAGATTACTTACATCTCCTCTGGGAAGGATTTCAGTGAGGAAAAGGTAGTACATATAGGCAAGAGAGAAGAGTGCCAAACTAAGAAAAAACTGTGTGCGTCTTTTCCTTCTGTGAGTTACGTAGTAATACCAAAACACCAATCCTGGTAGGGCGGTCAAGATAACAACTCCCAACAAACAATTTATTGCTGCTACCCGCAATAGTCCAGGAAGCAATACCATGGGAGGTAGAACCGAGAGCTCCAATCGAACGGGTCCTATGGCACAACAAGGCAAACCCAAGCGATCAGGAAAACGAGAGATGAAACGAGAGATGATGTCTGGCTTGTCTGCCTCTCCTCTGAGTAATCTAATGAGAGGGGATGAAAGAAATGAGGGATTAATTTGAAATTTAAGGGGTGATTACATCACTACAAAAGAGCAATATAATAAACAGTCCGAAAAACAAGGTGTGAAGTCGATAATGGAATACTTAAAGGGATAGTTCAACCCAAATATTACAATTTTGTCACTATTCACTCTCCCTCAAGTAATTCCAAGCCTGTATGACTTTTTTCTTCCAAGAGCGCACTAGGCTTAGTTGTTCTTTTCAGTTTTCCCATAAATGAGTATATACAGTACATCAAACAACAGTAATTGTATGTAAAAGGACCATAGATATGTATAAATACGTGACATAAAAACATCCATTTTATAATGATTTCTATACCCCTTACGATAAATTTAAAATGCTATCTGGTGGCATTTCTGATCATCTACATGGTAATCAATTTATTTATTTGAAAATAAATTTTTAAGCAGTGACGTTAAAACGCTCAAATAAAAATATGACACCGTTAAAATATAAATTAGAATATAATCCAATATTTAAATTATAAATATAATTGAATATGCAGTTTGTATATGTTGCTATAAAACTCAAATTTAATTGGTTAAAATATATGGCAATATAAGGCCAGAGTTATGACATCAAGAATTTACGATGTTTGCCGTGACATGTACCCATCCAATTTTGTTGGTGAAAATTTTTTGAATATGTTGGGTGAATATTTCCGGTTTGGAACAACATGAAGCTACATGAATAACCAGAAATAATTCACAGAATCGTTTTTGGTGAACTATTTTTAAATAAACAAATGAACTCTCTGTATGTGCCATGACCTTAATGGTTGGATTCTGACCTTTCGCAGGCATCATCAAGTTCTTCACAGTCACAGCAACAGTTTTCTCTTTGCTGGTCGATGTCACCACAGCAACACAGAGGGTCATCTGGTTCTGGGGGCTTAAAACGTTCTCGTTTCATCTCCTTGTGTCAGAGACCACCTTCCAGTGTGAGATCAAGCTCTATTCAGGATTAGGTCAAATCACATTAATTCAGCTGGGTTGAAAGAGTTGATTAAACTTGAAACAGTAGATTCAAGAGATCAGGTAGATTCACGGTTTCGTTGTTATGTGACAGAACAGATTCATGGGAACAGATTCATCCACCTGACGTTACACTGTAGAGAAAGAAAAAAATGTAATAAGTCCTAAGTACACCATCTTATTTCTCATGCTATCACGCAACAGACTTCCTGAAATACTATTGCCTGCTGATGACGGTAAAAAGTAAAAGTGACACAAATATTTTGAATATGTATCTAAATATCTCATATATTATAGTTTTATGTTTTTCTTTTTAACCATTTTTTTCTGTACATGCTACTTTTATGGTTACAAATAGCTTTATTTTTAAAGTCCCCGTGAACTGGAAGTTGCGATCGTTTTTACTTCCATATTTTGACGCATTTCCGAGTGAAATGGAATTTCTAATGAGAAAAATAGTGTGCGTGGCTTTTGTCTTTCTCTGCGATTTGATTGGATGTATAAAAACCAGCCGTTGCATTTTGAAATGGAACTGGCAGCAGACTAACAGTTGAGGGGAGGAGTTAATGGATGCTCCACCCAAGCCGTCTAACATACGTCATTTAAGATGAATAGTCATTACAGGAAAGAAGTGCATTTTCCGATTTTATCTAAAGATTATGAGGGCACACGAATTTTAAAAAGAAAATGACCCACATTGATAAACTATTTACAATAAACTTAATGAAAAAATAGGCATTGTAATTTTTTATTTCAATGGGACTTTAAGAAAAGATTGTCAATTGTTCAGTCTTTTCTCATTTTTATCTATGGTCTTCAAGCTCAATTGGAAGAAAGTTGAGAACTCTGGAAATCAGTTGTGTCACATCAATAAATTAAAAGGGGTCATATGGTGCGAATACGTGTTTTTCTGTGTCTTTGGTGTGTTATAAGTTGCCCATGCATGTATTAGACACGTAAAATTGCAAAAATTAAAGTGTCAGAACAAAAGATGAATGCTAAAAGCAAATGCTCACCCAGTAACACAGTGTAACCACACCCCCACAAATATATGTCAGTTCGTGGTATGAGTTGACTAAGACCGCCCAAATGTATACGCAAGTAAGGTGGCCGTACCTGTCAGTACAATTGCTTTGGAACCTGATGTTCCAAATATGATAAGAGGCGTTACATTTCCGTCACACGCTTGCAGTATTCGACTTATCACTACGCACTGGTTAACTGGCCAATCATAGCACACCTCGCTTTTCAGAGCGATGAGCTTTGTAAAAAACCAGCGCGTTTCAGAGAGGCGGGGCAAAGAGGAGATACAAACATGCACGGTATGTGGAAAATACAGCGTTTTTGAACCTTAAAGTTGTCATGAACTGGCCTTGTTTATTGTTTTATACTGTTGTATGAGGTCTACTTATGACGTTCGCGTGGTTTTTAAATTCAAAAACATCAAAATCAATAAGTAATAGGCTATCTTCTACCCGAGTCTTTAGGCCGGCTCGACAAACGCTCGGTTTTCATGGGCGTGCCACATTGAGCACTTTTCCACCATCGCGCCGAATCGTTCTCCTTGCTTAATCGTTCCACTCCGTGCCGATCCATGCCATCCGGTAGGTAAATGGATTCGTTTTCCACCGCAGGGCTGATAGCGGAAATTTTTAGAATGTGAACACAAACGCGTCACGTGCTGCCTCGGTAACACAAGAGACTGAGCTATAATGGCTCTGCGCGCATTCATTAGCACGAAAATTCCGAGCCGAGAACAGTTTGTAATTGTGTCGAACAAACGCTTAATGTTTTACCCACGTGAGCTGGAACGTCTTTAAAATAAACTTCAACCACGCATTACTAATGTCGGAATCCGAAGGAAGGTTATGCAGCAACTGTATTCTTCCACAACCAGGCACTGCACAATATTTTGCGATCTTTAACGGCATGTTTATTGTTTGCTCGCTCTATCTGGTTCCGCGCAACTTGTGTTACTTCAGTACTGTCATGCGCAAACCAGTGGGCGAGGCTAGAGAAGTAGTCGTTGGTATTCTTCTGTGGAGGCGTGTTTATAGGTACATTCCAGGACCTGGCGTTCGCTGGGCCTGGTGTCAATAACAGTTGTAATTTCAGTAACAAGGACGTTTTCAGTTCTGACACTTACAGGATGTTCGCTTGAATACGATTCCCTCTTATATAACAAAAGCTGGGGTTAAATTGATGTCTTAATTTATGACTACTTTAAATTGTGTATACACATTGCATTACATCTAAAACAAACTATGATATTCATTTTAGCCGTGTCATATGATCCCTTTAATATAAAAAAGGAGGGGGATTCTTTGATAGACACTACACATATTTGAAACATATGTCTGCTGATTAGATTTCAAGTCATAATGGAGGAGCACATCAGGGCTGCGTTCAGCCCCGACAAAACGTTGCAAAACGTTTTTTAAACGGAAACGGTGGTGCGGGTGTGCGGTTGAACACCCTGTTGTGCTGACGCAAGAGTTGAACTATGGCAGCTGAGAAGCCCATTTTTAATGTTATTTTTGAAGAATTTTCAGAGCCTGATGAAATCAGTATGAATACGTGTTGAATACTGCAAAATACATCTCTTCTAATATCTTAAATTGTTGCATATACCGAGCTGCAGCGGACACATTTAAACGAATTTACTTGGACCCATTGTGTGAGCTGTCTCTTTAATACCGCGTGGGTTATATCCATGTTGCTGCTGATTGGGCTGACATTATTGACACACCCACCAAACAAGAGAAAACTATCTCAAACCCAGTTGCACACCGTTGCAAACCGTTTCCAGGAAACGTGTCGTTCAACCCAAAAACCGTAGCAAGACGTTGCGCACCGGTTTGAGCTTGAACATGCCCCAGGTGTCTTATCACTGCCTGAGGCATCTGGCGGTAGGGATGGGGAGTCGACTCCAAAAGAGTCGATTCCTCGACTCTTAATGTCCCTAAAGTCGGAATCGACTCCAAGACAGGAATCGAGTCGACAATTTTTAATGTTGTCAGTATGGCTTGTTCGACTTGATGCGGCGCCGCAAGATCCGACAGGCGGATGACATCACAGTACCGCGAGATCAATTCGAAACCAAGCCTATCGACTCAAATCAAGTCGAACAAGCCTATTGACTCAAATCGGTTACATTGTCTTCGTGATTGGCGCAAAGCAACATTTAAAAACCAATCAGGTAAATACCTCCACTCTCTCTGATTGTACACGTTCACAGCCGATCCAAAACACTACGTTAATCAGAGCATGAGCGACGCCTACTTGTTCGCTCACAAAAGCACACGCAATATTTCCTGTTCATTCTTCACTTCAATCCGATCTCATTAAATTCTAAAAAATTCTTATTAAAAACTCTCCTATATTTCGTCTGTCCCTCTTCAAGCTTTTATTTCTCTAAACGACTGTTAAGACTTCGTAAGTTGCTTTAAATGAAAGCGTGGCCCTATGCTTAAATGTGAGTCTGTGCGCATAACGACACAAATCAAAATCAAGTTTGTGTAAACAAATTATAAAGCGTTTCATCCAGCTTAAAAACTTAAAAAATCAGCAACAGTCAGGAAGTCACAAATCATATATTAAGTTATTGTTGCTGGGTTACTATTATAGCATATTTGTTGGTTTTAAAATTACATGTTGATATTTTGAGTTATTTTGCAATGAGTTACATTAAGAAAAGAACACAAGGTAGGCTCAATGCCTTTTTTTAAGTGTTGAACTTAGCCCAGGGTGAATATATAAACTCTTAAACGAAAATAAATAAATAATTGTTTTAGGCTTGTTTAGCGCACATTTACGGAGCCTCAATTCAAAACAATGAAACGCGGTGTCTTTGCGTACAAAACATATTCATTTGTGTAACTGTAACTCTCCAAAATCGATGCAATAAAAAAATATAAAAACAATAAAGGAAACGAAATGTCTTAGCTTTACCATAAGTATACAGCTATACGGGTAGACCTGGGCCGTCATGTCATTGCGCTGACTGTGCGCTTGGAAAACCACATCGGTTTAGGACCAGAAAGGAGTAACTGGTCTGACAGCACAAAAAACTCTCTGTGATGGTGTTAGATGCACAAATGCATGTGTATTTGCTAGTGACTTTGGAGATTGGTTGCCAGCCCAACGTTCCCAAGCTGAAGTTCATTCATTTATTTTATATTCGTATTCCTGAGCCCGTTTTGAATGACAGTAAATGGAGTCGAAGTGTCGATTCCATCGACTCAAAAGTGGGAGTCGAGAATCGGAGTCGACTCCAAAAAAACCCGGAACCGAACACCCCTTTCTGGCGGTTGTTGCTAGAAGGGATTTAGCTACGGCCGGAAGTGATGCAAAATCTCGCCATAAAATTACAATAAATTACATTCGCTAATGCCTACACATACCCCAACCCTAAACCCGAACCTTACAATAATAAAATTTTGTAATTAACTGTTTTCAGGGTGACAAAAATTATGCGGTATTGAAGTACGCATGCCCAGTGGAGGTGTATCCCTTCTAGCCAAAACCGCATCTGGCCCAACCCGTGTGCCATGTCTTGCTCATATGGGAGCCGACACTGGAGGGCAGCACACTTACACATGGAATAATGTATAATTATCTCCAAAATATTAAAATCTTACAGCTTCGTGCCCATTTTACTCATTAACCACTGAACTCACTTCTTCTGTCTTGAATTAAGGTCATTTAAAGTCTCGTGTGGATCGTATAATTGGGCCGTGGAAACTGTTCCCAGAGAGGCAGCTCTACATTACAGTTGTCGCGATAGAGAAATTTTTTTTGAGTGACATGTGTTTGACATGCTCCAAATTACATTTGTTCCCTTGAGTAAGCAATAGGTTTGCCCTTGAGTGTAAATTGAATCAGAATTAACCTGACATAGAATTATTCTGCTCTTCCCAGAACATATATCATCCACTTAAATATATACGTATTATAATTATTTTATTTCATAATCGTAACTTTGTTAGGCCTACCTATAAAGCAGCACCAGAACTCTGTCCCAGGAGTTTCTTCAGTTATTATTTGTGGTCAATCTTCAGTGATGCGCTTCTCCCAAACAGCACTTAAATAGTTAAATAACGAACTCCAGCTTTCTTCTTTATGCTCCTTTTATTGTCCAAACGCAATGCCATTTACATGTCAACGTAGCCTATGTAAACTATGATGTCATCCAAGGAAATCCACCTGCACTTTCCATTTCCCCTTTAATCCAGTTTTTCCCTGTCAAATGAATAGTTTCCGTTATTGCATCCATGTGGAGGTGCAGGCTCATCTTCGTTTAATTACAAAATGATAATTCATATAAGAACAATTAAATATGCCAGCAAAGCACAAGAGTACATGCCATTTCTTTCGCTTATTCCATAATAATACCTCCAATAAAGAGTCAGGTGAGTCCTCGTAGGATTGTGAAGATTGTCGGGACTGTCCGGACGGCAGTGATAACTCCTCGCGCTCGAGCTCGCTGCGCTCTGACCGGGCAGGCGCGTGACAGGGATCTGTTTATGAGTGTTGTACCCGATTATGGGTGGGTGGCGGCGATGAAAAAGGAAGTTGGCATGTGTTATCGTGACAGCGACAACGTAAAGTAACATGAAGAGATAGTGTCTTGCGCATTCCCCTCATACTGGGCGGGACACATCGACACCCTCTTACCCGATTTAACACAGAGACGCAGGACATAGGGATGGAGTTCACAAAGTGTGTTTTTCTCACATCGATTTTTTTTATCAAGTTAATACAGTTACATTTTTGGATAACACCAGTGGTGTAGTCTAGTATTGTGTAGTGAGTACTGTGATTTTTCCCTTCCAGTCTTATACTCACCCGTCCCCGTTCGACACCCCATGAGCACCACCACACTTTGCCTAATGCATACAGCATACAGCATGCACCTACATGTAATTAAGAGGATTCTAAAAGACTGCTTAACAGTTTATTGTAAGCAACTCAAGACTTCAATAGTCAATGACAGCTGGGGGGACTTGCTGGTTTTGTTAACCACTGTCTAACTCAGCCAGTTAAGAGCTACATTTAGCCTTAGATGGTATATGTATACAATCCCTAAAGCACAGGTTTTATCAGCTGGCAATTTTCAATGCACATTTGTGATCCAGTCTTTGAAAACCCAGCTTTAAAGTCATTTATTTGTGATGTAGCCTACTATTTCTACATAAACCCAACCTGCTAAAAAATAAAAACCATCACAGAAATTCTAGTCCATTAAAATACCACTATGAACCACCCATTTTTTCTATTACAAAATTTAAAAATAAATGTTTTGGGCATTAATATTCCAACAGGATTTAATGGTGTGCTATTAATTCCCATCTGCATCTATTGTGTTTTGGGCAGGGTTTTATTGGTTTTTTTTTCAGCAGGGCAACCAACATAATGTAAAGAATATTATGTGAAAGTTTGATTTTGACTGACTAATGCCATGTCAAAGACTAACAGTAAATATTATTGAAATAAATGGTTAAAATCAAACTCTGATGCTTGTCACTCACTAATAACTATTTTAGCCTAGTTTTCACAGGCGCAACTTGCACTCATAAGTGTGACCCAGTCTATTATTGATAATTAACAATGAACAGTTTTATCAAGCTCCGGTTGCACTTAGATTGCTATCAGTGTCTCTAGCCTGACTTTCTGGATGGCCAGTTCTCATATCTCATCATTAAAACAATTATGGACCTTGTAGTACTAGGCACACAGTTTTCTCTCCCTTTCTCATTCATTTATTGATCCACCACACAAACAAATGTTAGTGAAGTTAGCTAGTTAGATACCATTTAATATGCCAACAATCCCATATTAGGTTAATGATAACGAATATGCTCATTTTATTAAAGGATACGCAGTGGTTTTAAAAGTGGGGGACGAGTTATCAGCAGAAGAAGAGAAAGTATAATACACCGGCAAACAGAGAAACGTGATCGCGACCCCGGAACACTATCGCCGCAGAGGGGCAGTAAGAATTCAAAAGCCCCTGGGCACAAATGTCTGGGCGCCTGTGGCCCACCGGTAGAAATATGGCGGCTACCACTGGTGGACCACTGGAAAAACGATGAGCAAAAATCCGGTGGGCCGCAGGTGGTTGCCGCCGGTGGACCGCCAACTTTGCCACTGGTGGTCCGCCACTGGTCCGCTGGCCTTATGTTAGCTAGCCTTTGTTAATATCAGTTAAAAAAACACAATTGGTTATTATTGTCCATTCAGTTGTTCATTGGTAGTTTATTGGACATTATCTATTGATTTGGAGTGCTCTTATTATTATTTCTATGGACAAAAATAAAGTTGTGCAACATAATCGCTTTTTTATAAATATTTAAAAAAATTATATGGATGACTTGGACCAAATATTGAAAAAATGGCTACATGGGAATCCTTCAATGCTGTTTAAAAAGCATCCCGGGGTGGTAGCCTCAAGAAGCTGGTTAATAAAATGGCAAAATTACATTAGGGTGGCGACTTTAAAAATGTTAGAATATAATTTCTTTTGTTCACACAACATAATTACCATTTTTAGTTTACATTTGTGTTTACCCATAGTTTTGATGAGTGTAGAATTTTAAAACGTGGAGAAAATTCTCTATAGAAAATGAGTAGGTGACCCTAATCCTTTGAATGGTGAGAAATGCACTAGCAGACATGGCATGTCTCCTCTCAGTTTAAAAGTGCATAAAACCTCTTCTTTAGACTTTCCACAAACATATGAATTTTATTTTAGCCTTTCTTAAGCAGATTCCTATGCCTGTAAACCAGGTGTGTCTCTGCACATCCAGCTCAATTCTTGCAAGTCAGCTACTGTATTAAAGTTTCCTTCTGGTGGCCACCAGGTGCTATATGATGGGTGATATACTGCAAGTGGATTCAAAGTCTCAATAACAAACTACGCTACTGCAGTCTGGACTGACACTGTTCTACGATGTCATCAGATTGCTTACATTGCCCATAACTGTCTTACATTTCCTCACATATCTGATTGTTTGTGATGACACACCAATCTTTAGCAAGCGCATTCAGCAGGTAGGGTCAAACTATGGTCATAATGAACATGATTTGTGACCTCCTCATGCAACAGTTCAGACAGATGTGATTCCGATTGATGATCACACATTTTGAGATCAGATTTCGTTAAGTGGTGACCTGACCCCTGCTGCATTCCTGATAGGAGGACACCGTGTTCCCTCATAAACAGAGTGGAGGGAACTACTGTGCAGCTGACAGACACCTGTCACTGTTTCATCATTTTCTTTTTTTTACATTTGTTACTACTATCTGTATTTATATGAATCTACTGTAAGAGACTTTTGATGGTTAAAACCTTTATATATGAATAGACGAATTTTAAACACGTTTCTGTTTTGAATTTAATGAATTGCAATGCAAAATAATGTTAAATAGAACTCACCACTTAAAAAAGGGGATACAAAAGATTCTTCACAGCAATGCCACAGAAAAACAAAATTTAGTCCCCCCTCACAGGTTCTTATAAGAACCATTTCTTTCTTGCTTGCTTCATAGTCTAAAGAAACTTTTTCTTACTACAGAAAAGTTCTTTGGGTGTTCTTTATGGAACCATTAGCCAAAAATGGATCTTCTTAATCTAGTGAATAGTGAAGCACCCTTTTTAAGAGCGTATCTGCAAAAAAGACATCATATTTAATGGGATAATGTGTATAATTGTACCGCACGTTACTCTAAAGTTGTGCTTTTAGAAAAAATTAAATGTCATTGTCATTTACAATGAAAAACAATATGAAACAATAACACCTGATTTTCACCTGTCGTTTTAGGACCTGCAGTTTGCTGATGAAACTGACGTTTCTCTGCATGAGCCAAAACAAAGTAAATAGATTACACAAGCAAAATATGAAGAATTCATCGCACAAACCGATCTTTATAATATGCTGATTTGAGCTCCATTTCCCCAGTTGGTAAGCAAGCGGGACCTCAGGTGTGCTGCTGTTTGCACTATAGCGAGAATTTCATCTGAGAACACAATTAATCACACTATGTCTGGTTATTCAATGCTATAATCACAGAAAAAAGTAGAAAACATTCTGACCCTATACCTAACGTATGAATAAATAAATAGTGTGTAAAAATATCTTCCATCCCACACTCTGAAGCTCTGGAGTCTTATCTGGGCTCCATGGTGATAGCGCAGCTCTTACTGTAATGCCATACAGTAATGCAGTTGATATCGAGCTTGTCCGTGGTGTGGCCTAAAAGTGAACCGGAACCAACTGGAGGAGTGTGTTAAAAGCCTGCGTATGATTAGAGCCCACGCATTCGCACACACTGCAGCCGACCTGGAGGCTTAATGCACTTGGTCTAATACAGTCAGCCTAATGCATTTATGGGTGTCTGACTGAAATGACTTATAATGATCCGGAAACTCAGTTTATCTATCGCCATCATGCATTTTATGTCTGGGAGATGCAGCAGAAGAGACAACTTGTTTGTGCCTGTTTTTGCAACTATATGCTCTGCAACCGGATAAAAACTGATTTGTTTGAAAGAGGCACGGACCGATCCAGGGTGTGGCATTTGAACCTTTGTGGGCCTTTGCAAAGGCCTATCCAGCGCATTAAAATACAATGAGCCATATGCATTCAAGTTCATAATGGTTTAACACCGAGTCCTAAGAGGCGCATATTGTATTCGTAAACAGCCAGGAAAATCACTATGGGGTATTTTAGCATGCGCTCAATAAACATGCAGCTTGGGTAATACATACAAAGAAGTGTTTAAATAGTCCGCCGTCCACTGAGATGAAGGGAGTGATAGAGCAAAAAGGGATAGAGAACAACAACTGCGGTCTGGTGGTAAATAAATGGCCCTATAGGGACACCAAACTCAACGTCCTGCCGGCCTTAGTTTTGTAGAAAACAAAAACAAAAGTCTCTGTTGACGTGCATACAGTCATTATTCTGCTTACATTACCTCACTACTGTCGGTCAATATATGTTTATGATAAAAAGTCTTAGTATGAAAATCAATGCGTCTATAAAGGTCCTTGCTAAAATAGCTAATGTGTGTGTGTGTGCGACTGTGCATGTGTGGGAGGGGGAGATAAAGTGTACCTCTGACAGCTCTTCAGTGTCAGTCTATGGCACAGATCTGAGACAGAAATGGCTTTCCTCAGTTTATTACCTCTTAGAGTTTTATTCAGTCATTTTGTTCATTCTGCCATCACAGGTAAGATTAAGTTCTCAATTTCACTTGCCATTTACTGCATTCTTCATACTACTAACTTACACTAATACTTTAACAAGACAACCCAAAAACGCATTTTTTCCTTTACTCCTCAGGTATAACACCCAAAAACATTCTACATTTACATTAAACGTGAAACAGCAGACTCAATTTCACTCATTTCATCTGCTTATAGAAGCAGCACTTACAGAGCCATTAACATGAAAGAGAAATATGACGGAGAAACACAATATACTGATGCAAACGAAGATAGCTGAATATTATGTTTACAGTGTATTAAGTATGTTAGTTTAAAATGTTCGAGTTATATGACATGAGTTATGACATTGGAAATTTAGTCTTAATTTAGAAAAGCTGAGGAAATCATTCTCAACTCAACTTTATTTATATAGCGCTTTTACAATTTTCATTGTTACAAAGCAGCTGTACATGAGACACATTGACCAAGCAAAACAATCAAAGTTGTACCTGCAAAAACAAGAAAAGGTTGAAAACACAGAAGACAGACACACCCACACACAAAACACTCCACACACTCCACACACACAGACACAGAGACACACACACACACGGATGCGCACGCACACACACGCACACACACACACACACACACACACACACACACACACACACACACACACACACACACACACACACACACA